>NW_006399792.1:19742311-19784193 GCF_000299155.1 Elephantulus edwardii
TACCATGGACTGCCAAGAAAACAAATAGGTCTGTCTTGGAGAGAATGAAACCAAGTCTCTTCTTGGAGGCCAGGATTTTGAAGCTCCACATCACTGACTTTGAGCACGTGGCCAGGAGAGATCGGTCCTTGGAGAAGGAAATCATGCTCTGAAGGGTAGACAGACAGCATAGGAGAGGAAGACCTCGGGTGAGACGGAATGATATAGGCAGGTGTAGTGAGACTGTCTCAGGACAGGGAAGGGTTCAGAGCTGCTGTACGTAGGGTCTCTATGCATCGCAGGTGATTCACCCAATAACACATTATGACAGATTTGGAAGCAGGAGTGGCATCCACTTCCTAAACTATTTGCCCCAGAAACTCTGTGAGCTTTTAAAATTGTTGATGCTTGTAGAGGGGCTTCAGAATTTTTGTATGTAGGGTCGTGATGAGGCATGCTCAACTCAAAGGCAATTAGCAACAATAACAACTATTTCTTCCATTCATCCATCAGTTGGTTATACTGTGGAGACTTGGTATGTGGTTGTGATGCTGGAAGCTAGGCCACTGGTGTTTCAAATACCAGCAGGGTACCCATGGTGGATAGCTTTCAGCACAGCGTCCTGATTAAGACTAACGAGATAAAAAGGAAACTGTGTTCTATGTCAGAATAATAGTCAGAGAAAACCCTATGAATAGAAGTGGAACATTATCAAATACAGTGCTGGAAGATATTCCCCTCAAGTTGGTGTTACTCAAAATATAACTGGAGAAGACCCAACCTTAATGTTGCGAGTAGAATAAAATGTTTAGGATCTTCCTCTGTTGATGTGGCACAACTCTAAAAGAAGAGACACAGCTGTGAACTTCCATTAACAATGGACCGTGTAAAGACTGAGACTGGGACAAGGAGCACAGCGGAAGCAGTGTGACTGCAGGACACAGCGACTTCACCACATTAGAGGAAGCCCATCCTCGCCAGTCCCTCTGAAGACTCCAAGCACCCTGAGGAAAGAACAGTGGTGGCCCCTACCCAGATCGAAGCTGAACTATATTACCTGATGGTTAGGCTTCTGCAGTCCAGACCCTGCAACAAATCTTCTCCGGTGCTAGTGCAGGAGCTCAAGGAGCATCCGCTGATTCCAGGGCGCTTAGACTAGGAAGGGAAAGAGCACCAGAGAAGCTTTGAGGATTTAGTATATGTCTCCAGATGGGCCTTTTAAATGAGTAGTAGAAGAAATACAATCTTTTTAAAAAGCTTTTTGAAAAGTCAATTTAATAGTGACAAAAATAAAGGAATTCAAGATAATGGGCAAAAAAATATTCTTATAAACAATAAAAATAAAGGAGTATGTCATGTACAAAGGATATAAGATCTCTGTGACAGAACAGAAAAATTGAATAGCAATGGTGTTGCATCCAACACCTCAAAAAGACTATTTCAAGATTTATCTTGAAGTACAATGTTGTTAGTGATAGAATACACATGTAAGGAACACCTTTAATACGCCCATGTTTATCGCAGCTTTGTTCACAATAGCAAAGAGTTGGAAACAACCTAAGTGCCCATCAACAAACGAATGGATAAAGAAGCTCTGGTATATTCACACAATGGAATACTATGCTGCATTGAAAAACAAGGAACTCATGCAATATTATTCAAAATGGGTGACCCTGGAGGACACTATGCTGAGTGAAATATCTCAGTCACAAAAGGACAAATACTGCATAGTGCCACTGCTGTAGAACAGGACTGACATCAAGGTTGGGGTGAGACTGAGAAAGATTGGATATATTATGTATACTGCATTGAAACAAATGAGAGAGAAAGAACTGTTTAAAAGCGATATATGATTAGGTATTATGGTCATGACAAGAGTCCATAATGAAGGCAGCATAGTAGAGTGTACTGGGGCTGGGGGAGGGTGAGAGGCAGGGGGTATTGTATACCAATGAAAGAATTTTACTTTTCAAAGAGAAGAGTGAACCGGGTGGGAGGGGTGTGCAGGGAGAAAAATGCAACAATGAATGAATGGAAATCCAAAGTCTCTCTAAACGTTCATTAAAATTAACAATAAAAAATATATATGTTAAAAAAGGGAATACCTTTAAATACTATTATTCAAACTTACACACCAGCGATTAAAGCCAAAGATGAAGAACTGGAGGATTTCTATTAACTTCTGCAGTCTTGATGATCAAATGCAAGCAAGATGTATTAATAATAATTGGTGAATAGTATTGTAAAAGTTTGAAACAAAAAAGGACTGGTGATTGAAAATATAGCTTGGCAAAAGAAACAAGGCTGGAGATCAAATGACAGAATTATACCTGACCAATAACTTATCTATTGTAAATAACTTTTTAAAAACTATAAATGGTGACTATATACGTGGACTTCACCTGATGGAATACACAGGAATCCAATTAATGACAGTAGGTGAAAGTGTTTGTGGAAAAGCTCAGTACCAGCAGTAAGAACAAGACCAGGGGCTGAATGAGGAAGAGACCATCCATTCCTTATATGCAAGTTTAAAACAAAACCATGAGCCAATTTGTTTTGAACAATAAAGTCATGCAAAATGATTGCCACCCCCCCCATGAGGCAAATGACAACTTTCATTGTATTTGTCATGAATTTAGAGAGTATTTCAAGAGTAAATTTGATACCTTAAACACGAACATTCCAAGAAAGGACAAGTTATGGGATGATATCAAAGATGTCCTCCTTGAAGACAGTAAAAGAGGTCTTAAAGAGATAAGAAGAAACAAAAATGGATGTTAGAAGAGACTCTGAAATTTGCCCTAGAATGAAGAGACACTAAAGCAAAAGGAAATGATGATGGGAAAAAAACCCAAAAAACCCTGAATGGAGGATTTCACATAGTGTCTCACTAAGATAGTATCTCATGCTGAATGTACAAGGCCCTATCAGACCTCCTACTCTCCACCTTTTCTTTATCTTTTTCTACTTCACCTGCTACTATTTTTCCTCTTGTTATCCTGCTCACAACATCATTATATTTTTAAAATTTATCCTGCCGTAGGGCCGATACATAGACAATTCTGTATGGCTACAGCCCTCATCTTTTTCAAATGTCACCTTCTCATGAGGTCTATCCTGACCTCCTTGTTTACAATAACAACTTCCTGTTCACCTCATTCCACAACTCCAGACCCTTTCTTTGTTCCACTGTGCATATCTTTTAAGATTCTTCATACATTACTTATGCCCAGAGTTCACTTTCTATCCCCATATGCAAATGTAATTTTCAACAAAGGCAGAGAATTTTGGGCCTGGTATAAAGAAGCATGTAATAAATAACTGTTTGATAAAACAAAAACAAGTCTCATTATGAGTTAGTAGTAGTTAAATATCTCCCTGTCTACCCCTTACTACCTAAAAAAGCATTGACTGTCTTAGGTTCACTGAGCACTGTCCAAAGTCTCTCTTGGTTGGTTTTATCCTAGTTTAGCAAATCTTACGAGATTCAGTCGGGTTGCTGAACCACAGCAGTGCGTAATAATGAGGTTGGCTTTCCTTGATTTAAAGGCTATTTTCCCTATTTGGATCATGGATTTCAGAAATAGGGAAAAAAGTAGTGATTAATAGTTAATTCAATTATGTGGTTCAAATCCACCAGTTGCCCCATGGCAGAAAGAAGGGTAATCTCCTCCCATATGATCTTTGAGAATACACTGGAGGGTCAGCTCTGAGTCGGTTCTGACTGTACAGTACAAGAGTGAAATGTTGTTGTTACTGCTGCTGCTGTTGTTGTTAGGTGCCGTTGATCAAGTATCACACATAGCAACCTTATGGACAACAGATCTGAACCCTGTCCTACCCTGTGTCATCCTCACAATCTCTGACATACTCAAGCCAATTGCTGCAGACATTATGTCAATCATTCTGGTTGAGGGTCATGCCCTCTTTTGCTGATGCTCCATCTTTCCAAGCAAGATGACCTTCTCTAAGGAATAGTCTCTCCTAGCAAACTATACCCAAAATATGTGAGATGAAGCTTTGTTATTTTTGCCTCCAAGGAGCACTCTGGCTGCATCTTCTCCAAGACTTATATGTTTGTTCTTTGGGCAGTCCATGGGACATTGTGTATCCTTCTCTAACATTATAGTTCAGAGACATCAATTCTTCTGTCATCCTTAATCATTGTCTAGCTTTCAGATGCATAGCAAGAGACTGAAATGACCATGGACTGAATCAGGTGCACCTTAGTCCTTAAACTGACATCACTTCTCCTTAATAATTTAGAGAGGTGTCTGTAGACTTTCTCAATGCAATACATCTCCTGATCTCCTAAATGCTGGCACCAAGGGTGTTGACTGTGGATCCAAGTAAGATGAAGTTGTTACAGTTTCAATCTTTATATCATATTCAGAAATTTATATTATGATGTTGTCTATTGGCCCATTGGTGACAATTTTTGTTTTCTTGATGTTAGATGGAATTCATATTGAAGGCGATGATCTTCTGCAGTAAGTGTTTCAAATATTCCTCATTTTCAACAAGCAAGGTTATGTCATCTGTATAATCTATGCTATTGATGAGTCTTCCTCCAATCCTAATGCACATTCTTCTTCAGAGAGTACAGCTTTTCCAATAATTTGCTCAGCTGGAAAAGTATGGAGAAAGGATACAACCTTAACACACACCTTTCTGAATTTTAAACCACATAATGTTCCCTTGCTCTGTTCACATAACAGCCTTTTGGTCTAAGTATAGGTTTTGCATGAACACAATCAAATATTTTGAGATTCCCATTTTTCTAAATATTAGCTATAATTTGTTATAATCCACACAGTCAAATGCCTTTGCATAGTCAATAAAACAGAAATATACATTCTTCTGGTATTTTTTCCTTTCAGCTAGGGTTCTTCAAATATGAATAATCCCTAATGTTACAAGAGTGAAATAGCAGACAAATTTCATTCTAATATACACCTTGAGTCCTTTCCTAAATTACTTTCCTAACATCACTTTCAACTCTACAGTTCTCTTATATCTCACCTTCTTAAATTTTTTAAAGTCATTTCCATATTTCTTTGAGGCAAATATACATTCTCAGCGTCTTTTCATATAGACCTTTTAGTTGGCCTAAGGTTTCTATTTTCTAAAGACAAGATAGATGGTGAAGAGATTGAGATTGTTCGCAGCTTTAGTTTGCTTGGAGCCATAATCAACACTCTTGGCACCAGCAGCCAGGAAATTAAACAAACTGTGGCTGACTCTGAGAAGAATGGGAATCCTAGAACACTTGATCATTCTAATGTGAAACCTATACTTGGACCAAGAGGCAGTCATCAGAATAGAGCAAGGAAACACTGTATGGTTCAAAACTGGGAAGGGCGTACGCCAGGGATGTGTCCTATCTCCATACCTTTTCAACCTGTATGCAGAGCAGATTATCTGAGAGGCTGGGCTCTATGAGGAGAAGTGTGGCATCAGGACTGGTGGAAGATCTATTAACAATCTGCATTATGCAGATGACACCACCCTGCTTGCTGAAACTTAGGAGAACCTGAAATGCTTGCTGCAGAGGGTCAAGGACTGCACCCTTCAGTATGGATTGATGCTCAATGTCAAGAAGACAAAGATTCTCACCACTGGACCAATTGGCAGCATCAGGATGGGTGGTGAAGAGATTGAGATTGTTAACAGTGTTAGCCTGCTTGGCTCCACAGTCAACACCCTTGGCACCAGCAGCCAGGAAATCAAAAACATATTGCTGGCCTAGTGGCAAGGAGCTGCAACTACAATCCCAGAGGCGCACGGTTCAAATCCACCAGATGCTGTGCCGGGGAAGGAGGGGCAGTCTCCTCCTATACCAGTCAGATCTGATTTGATGGTACACTCACACAAAAATAATAATTTTTTTTTAAAAAAAAACCATATTGCGATGGGAAAGTGCGCCGTTAGGGACCTCTCCAGGGTACTGGCAAGCAATGGTGTCACTCTGGAGACTAAGGTGTGTCTGATACAGGCTATGGTCTTTGCAATCACTTGTTATGCATCAGAGAGTTGGACAATGACTAGGGAGGATAGAAGGAGAATTGATGCCTTTGAGCTGTGGTGCTGGAAAAGAGTATTGAATGCACCCTGGACTGCCAAGAAAACAAACAGATTCATCCTAGATAGGGTTAAAGCAGGCTACTCCTTGGAGGCAAGGATTCTGAGGCTTCGTCTGACATACTTTGGACATGTTGTAAGGAGGGACAGGTCCTTGGAGAGGGACATCATGCTTGCGCAGGTGGAGGGACAGCACAGAAGGGGAAGACCCTCTATGAGGTGGATTGATTCAGTGACTGGAGTAATCGGGATGTGTGTGTCGAAGGCAGTGAGATTGGCACAGGATAGAGCAGGGTTTAATGCTGTTATACATAGGGTCGCTATGAGTCACAAGCAACTTGACAGCACATAACAACAACAAGAAAATTGCAAAGTCTGCTGTTAGAGACTTCTATAAAATACTGAAGAGCAATGATGTCAGTCTGGAGAGTATGCCATGGTTTTTGCCATCATTTGCTATGCATCAGAGAGCTGAACAATGACTAGGAATGATAGGAGAATTGATGCCTTTGAGCTGTGGTGTTAGAGAAGAGTATTGAAGATACCATGGACTGCTAAGAGAATGAACAGGTTCGTCCTGGAGAGGGTTAAGCCAGGCTTCTCCTTGGAGGTAAAGATTCTGAAGCTTCATCTGAAAAACTTAGGACATGTTGCAAGGAGGGACCAGTCCTTGGAGAGAGACATCATGCTTGGGAGGGTGAAGGGACAGCATAGGAGAGGAAGACCCTCTATGAGATGGATTGTTTCAGTGACTGGAGTAATAGGAGTAGGTGTGTCAGAGACAGTGTGACTGGCACAGGATAGAGCAGGGTTTAGGGCTGTTGTACATAGGGTCGCTATGAGTTGCAGGCAACTTGATGGCACATAACAACAACAACAAAAGACCTATCTGGCAATCCAGTATAGAGAAGGGAAGTGGAATTATTTGAAAGAAGAATTGCATCAAAGAGGACATGGTCAGTATCAAATATTTACTTGGACCTTATATTTAAGTTCCTGTAAATTGGAATTAAGATTCATCTTCTGAAATATTTTTGTTAATGAAAATCAATACAAAGACTTCTGAGAAAGAGGAATGTGTATATCCCTAACCCTATGACAGCCCACTATGATAATAAGGCTGTGTGTATAACCTTTGACAGATGATGGATTCTCTTAGCAGTTCTTTCAAAGAGTTTAAAAAACAGTCATTCACTTTAAATCTCTGCCACCCCCATTAAAATGCACAGAATATAAACAGTATACAACAGAACACTGGATAGAATCTTTGTCCTTTATAAACATCTCACTGATAACCTCAAAGGCTGAAACAAAGTTTTCTTAAAACATTTCAATGAATTTAGCCACATGTTCCTAAAGGCATAATGAATGGGCTGATTTCGATCCTAAGGAAATAAAATCACTTTTTTTGGAAGGTCTGACTCAGGCTCCAAGTATTAGACTGTTTTCTAAGCTTGAAATGAAATTGACTCTGCCATGCAAGTGTTCCTAACTAATCTACCAGGACTAGTCAGGAAGTTGAGGGCTTACTATAACAAACAGTGCTATGTGGCTGAACTTGGCTTATACAATCATGGTAGAACCTCGGGGAAACCTAGCCATAGACTCCTCAGCCTAGAATAGTCATTATTTGCCTTTTTTGAGCAAATTGTCGACAGTTTTAAGATGGAAAATCCCATGATCCCGTTTACCATGTGACAAGAAGTAGTGTTTACTTGGTGCGTGTTTCTTTTTAGTGATTTCCTGGTACAATTTAAATATAATCTGATGAAACCAGCCAGTGAGCTTCCCCATTACCCTTTCGTGCTTCAGTTTTCAATCTGTATAATGATAACACTAGCTCCTGATGGGGAAATGGTGGTTTAATGGCAGAATTCTCACCCCCTGTTCCAGAGGCTCTGGTGGCCTAGGGGTTAGGGAGTTGCACAGCCCAATTGAAAGACAAGCATTCAAGTCCACCACAAAGATGGGCAATCTCCTCCTATGTGACTTACAGCTTCTGAAAGCTCACTGGTGGCTCAGCTGAGTTGGTTCTGACTCAACAGCAATGAACTGAGCTGAGTTGATACCAGAGACCAGGATTCTTGTCCTTGTCAAAGCATAACATGGATATTATTATTATTAGCCATCCAATTGAGCATGACTCATAGTGACCCTATAAACAATAGCCTGAACCCTGTCCTAGCTTGTGCCAGCCTCACAATCTCTGACACACTTGAGCCCATTGCTAAAGTCACGGGATCAATCCACCTGGTTGAGGGACTTCCTCTTGGGTAGTCAGTCACCACACGTCCATCAGTAGTGAACTGCATGTTGCTGTGATATCTGAAGAGATTACAATACAGCTTCCAGAGTAAAACGGGCTGGAACAAAAGGCTTGTGGGTTTACTTTAGAAAATCTGCTATTGTATGATTTACAACCAATCATGGGGATAACATAGGACCAGCCACTTGGTTTCATATGAGTCACTTGAGGCCGATTTCACAAAAGGTGGTAACAATTACATTAACCAAGTTCTTGAGTGTGCAAACAATTAATGGGCTGGGTAACATGGCTGCTAACTGAAGAGTTAGCCGTTCAAGTCCATGTAGAGATACCTTGTCAAAAAGGTTTGGTGAGCAGGCGAGCTCTGGTGGCCTAGTGGCAAGAAGTTGCACTGCAATCCCAGAGGTGTGCGGTTCAAATCCACCAGATGCTTTGCTGGAGAAGGAGGAACCATCTCCTCCTGTACTAGTCAAATCTGATTTGACGGTACACACACACACAAATAATAAAAAAAATAAATAAAAAATTGAAAAAACAAGGTTTGGTAATCTACATAGAAAAAAAATCCGCCATTGATAACAATAGAACATGGGTTCTAATCTGACACATGTGGGATTGGCAGGAGTCAGAATTGTTCAATGACAACAAGCAATGGCGTCTATCCTGAAGCCATAAAGAGCTGACTCCTACAGTTATGAAGCACCCCAAGTACATTCTGCCCCTTTGATTAATAAGGTGAAAGGTCAGGGACTTTCTATGTATATAAACATGCAGACAACTAAGAACAATAACCCATCAAGAAAAATGCACTGAACACCTACCATCTGCCAGGCTCTGTGCTGTTAAGTGGTACCTAATGCATGAAATGGATGTAGACCTTGTTCACAAACTGCTTAAAGTGTAAAGGAAAAAAATTAGTGGATAAGGTAATATGCAATGTAATGTGATTGGTTTTGTGGGTAAGCAAAGATATGTTATGAGAACATGGACAAGCTTTTAGAGGGAGAACAGTGTTCAGGTTAGAGAGGTACACGTATAAGGACTGGAGAGGAGAGAAAAGAGGGTGTTCAAAACCTCAGAGTGGTGCAGGGTGACTGGAGTGAGAAGGCGAGGGGGTCAGGTGTGAGGCTGGAGAGAAAAACCTTGGAAAGAGGGGCAGTCTGCTTCTGTATGATTGAGTCTCTGACAACCTGCTTACTGGAGGGTCGGCTATGAATTGGTTTTGACTCGATCACCAGGAGTCAAACACTCATTCACTGTGTATAAAGCTTGGCTTTGCCTTGATGACAACGGGGAGTTAAGGAGAGGTATAGGGACTGAGAGAGACCATCCCAAATCCTTGCTGAAAACATAAGGATTTTTATTATGTCCCTCAAAAGAAGGAGAATGCTCTCTTGAGTCTATTTTGCCTATTTGTTCTTGTCGTTGTTAGGGGCCATTAAGTTAACTATGACTTATAATGAGCCTATGAACAAGAGATTTCAACTTTGCCCTATCATACTCCATATCATGATCTCCACTTTGTTTCAGACCCCTGTTGGAGCCTCTGTGTCAATCCATCTAATTGAGAGTCAGGCTCACTTTGGCTGAATTGCAGAGGAAGCAATTGAAAAGTCCATGCCTCTGATCAAGCATATCCTAGTCTTAAACTGACACCCTTGCTCTTTAGCACATTAAAGAGGTCTTTGACAGAATAGTTTTCCTATGCGTCCTTTGATTAACTGGCTGCTACTACCATGGGTGTTGATTGTGAATCCAGGTAAATGAAATAAATTGACAACTTCTCCATCTCTCTTGCTGTTGCTTACTGGCCCATTGTTTTATATTTTTGTTTCCTTGATGTTGAGATGTAATTCATTTTGTTTAGTTGTTGTTGTTGTTGTTATACATCATTGAGTTGCCTGCAACTCACAGTGACTCTATGTACAACAGCTCTGATGCCTGCCCTGTCCTGAGCTAGTCTCACTGCCTCAAACACCTAATACCATTGCTCCAGTAACCATGTCAATCCTTCTAATCTGGGGTCTTCCTCTCCTGCACTCTCCCTCCACCCTTTCAAGCATAATGCCCTTCTCTAAGGACTGGTCCCTCCTGGTCATGTGCCCAAAGTATATGACACTAAGCTTAAAAATCCTTGCGTCCAGAAAGAAACTTGGTTTCACCCTCTCCAAGACAGACCTATTTGTTTTCTTGGCAGACCATAGTATGTTCAATACTCTTTTCCAGCACTACAATTCAAAGGCATTGATTCTTCTTCTGTAATCCAGCTCTCAGATGCATAGTAAGTAACTGCAAAGACCATGGTTTGGTTGGATCATGCACACCTTAGTCTCTAGACTGACATCATTGCTCTTTAGCACTTTTTTAGAAGTCCCTGACAGCAGACTTCCCCATTGCAATTAGTATTTTGATTTCCTGACTGTTAGTGCCAAGAGTATTAATTGTGGAGACAAGCAAGATGAAATTGTTAACAACCCCAATCTCTTCATCTATCACGGTGCTACCAATTGGCCCAGTGGTGAAAATCTTTGACTTCTTGATGTTGCACTTCAATCCATGTTGCAGAATGTTGTTGTTGTGATATGCCATCAAGTTGCCGGCAACTCACAGTGACACTATGAACACTTCTGAGACCTGCTCTGCCCTGAGCCAGTCTCACTGATTCCGACATACCTACCCCTATTGACCCAGTTACTATACCAATCGCTCTCATCTGGGGACTTCTCCTGAGCTATCCCTATACCCTTCCAAGCATGTGGTCTCTCCTGGCCACATGCTAAAAGTATGTAAGATGGAGTTTCAAAATCCCAGCCTCCAAGGAGAAACTTGGTTTCACCCTCTCAAAGACAGACCTATTTGTTTTCTTGGCAGTCCATGGTGTGTTCAAGACTCTTCTCCAGCACCACAATTCAAAGGCTTACAATTCTTCTCCTATCATCCTTAGCCATTATCCAGCTCTCTGATGCATAGCAAGTAATTGTGAAAACCATGATGTGGATCAGGCTTTCTTAGTTGAAGCCTAGCATTAGGTAAAAGTTTTGAAAACAAAAATATTAAGGCTTGTGCTTTTTCTTAGGAAATGTCAAGTTCATATTTGATGGCATCAATTAGGAGTTAGGACAATATCTGACAGATAAGCAGATACTGTGGGGCATGTGTGCTTGAGACTGGGTCAAGATAGGGCAGGATTCAGTGATATTCATAGGATTGCTGTAAGTCATAGCTTGATGGCAACATTAGGATGTAGAAAGCTTAGTGGCACAGTAGATAAGTACATGGTGGTTAACAGAATGACTGGCAGTTTGAACACATCATCCAACTCCACAAGAACAAAAATGGGCCTCTTTCTGTAGAGGTTACAACCTTGCAACTTCTATGGGGCAGTTCTACTCTTCTCCCATGGAGTTGCAATGAATCTGACTTGACAGCACTAGGATGTTTTTAAATTATGCTTTATTTTTTAAAAAATTTATTTATTTTTCAAATTATTTTTGTGTATGTACCATTTAACAGGATTTGACTGGTACAGGAGGAGGTTGTCCCTCTCCTCCAGCAGAGCATCTGGTGGATTTGAAGCACGCACCTCAGAGATTGCAATTCAGTTTCTTGCCACTAGGCCATCAGAGCTTGCCGAATTATGCTTTATTTTTAAGACATTTTAGAGTGTAAAATATGAAGCCTTTGGTATGGAGAAGGCTGAAGCCCAAATTCCATTTCTAGTCTTGACATCAGCTCAGATGAGTTTTGAGTTCTTTGTGACCTGTCAACTAGCCCTGTAGTGTTGCAAGAGTGTAGATAAAAGTACATTACTAGAACCTCATTGTTGCTGCGAGGTGCTGTTAGGATGGCTCTAGCTCATTACAACTTCATGTGCAATGGGATGAAACACTGCCTGGCTCTACACCATCTCCACAGTTGTTGCCATGTTTGAGTCACTACCACCCCTGCCCTCCAAGAAGAACAAAAACTGCTGTGAAGTCAGGCCCAACTCACAGCAACCTTCCAAGAAGCTGGTGAACTCAAACTGCACACCTTTCAGTTAACAGACCATTGCACACCATGGCAAAGGATCAAAGCAGAGGAAATTCACCCTTGAGTCTTGCACAGAGTGCCAGGAAACTTACCTACATGTGTCCTTAATAATTCCCTTTAAGTCCTGACTCCAACCACCATCTAACCAGGTGATGGGAGCCCCCAGAACCAATCCTGTAGGCTTTTTCATTTGACATTGTGTGTACATGCCAATCCTGGTCTTGTGTCAACATTGGTAGTCCTGCCTACAGTAGTGCTGGGACTCTTAGGAAGAAAATCCATGACTGTTATTGAGCAGAACACCTCTTGAGACCATTCTGGTGACCCCGGCCACTCCCCCAAATGATGTGTCTGTCTTATCTTATTGTCTTTATGTCTTAATAAGATGGTTTTAATAGAAGATTTTTAATCTGGGATGTCTATTTTTCCCTCATTTGAACAGAACTGATGAAATTAAAACCATAATCATACTGCCAATATAGCTTGGAAAATTGGTTTAGCCTCTTAAGGAGGCAAAGCTTTCCTGATCACGTCATTGAATAAAGGTACTACATCGCAGAAGTTTGCTACATAAATTAGAAGTTCAGCATTAAAAATGCCTACTGCTATACAATTGATATCTCAAATTGTACAAAGCTTAAAAAGGGGTGTTTTCAGTTCCAAACACAATGTAGTATCATTGTTCTAAGACTAATGAGGGGACAATAGGTCACAAAGTCACCAAAGCTCCCCTAAAATTAATAAATCAAACCAAATTGTGATTAAATTAAACCCATTACATAGTACATCAGAAAGTCTAGTGTGGCTTTAAGTCAACCAAACTTTCTAGTGTTCACAGTTATTATTAAATCCAAAAAGGAATGATGGCAGCTCTGACATATCCAGAATACACACTTCTTCCAGATTAATTCTTAACACAGATTCATTTCACACATTTCTTTTACTTCTGCTTGGCTTCTGCAAGTAGGGTTCAACTTTAAAAGCATCCTCACAACCGTCCTTTATGAAAAGCTGACAGAGAATAGGCAGAGGTGTACGGCACCAATTTTTGGTATGTTAGCAGTAATTGCCCCTGCTGGGAATTCTCATGCCCCATGCCCACCCCTGGAAACTCGCATAACAAAACAGGACTCGGCCTTCAGAAATAACTCAGGCTGCCTCAGATGTTGCTCATGCTTCATCTCCCAGGAAACCCAGAAACCTCCCAAGAATGAGGTTATTGGAGCAACGCGGCAGCAGTGAACCTGGGAGCTATAATGTACTGTCTTTGCCGACAACAGTGCGTCAGTGTCAAAGCCACAAGACCAAGCACAGGCACGGCATGCAGAAGAAAACCTCTATCAACAAGCACAAAGGAGTGATTACAGATAGCTGGCTCTAGACAAGAGAACGACAGACGTGCAGCACACTGACATGTCTGGATGTATGGCTGTTATTATTGTCCACTGGCACTTCAATAAGAAATAAAGGGGAAATCTGAAGGTTTTATGATCATTTTATCCAGGGGAAAAAAATGCTGGCTAATTCTCTTTCAGAACAGCCACTTCTCTGCAGCAGAAATGTATATCTGAATATTATTTGTCTAAAAAAGAGTTTAACGAACCTAAATGTAAAGCCCCTGTAAACAAGTTAGAGATATGAATAAGCTGAGATTTAAAAGCAAACCAAAACTAAACAATAGGGATGCTGTTAAAAAAAAAAAACACCCAGAAGTAAAATCATTAGTTGGGGTTCAGTGGAACACACGGGGAGTACATTTGCTCCACTCTTCTCTGTTAAAATCTCTTCTTTCAAGTTCCAAAACTGTTTTTTCAAATTCCATACTCGCATCCCCACACTACTGAGTACTTTGATGTTTCACCTCAATCAAAAGCTAAACAGGAAAGAGGTGGAAAGAGATTTTGAAGTATAACAGTTATTGGTTATTTTTAAATTATTTTGAGAAAGATTCAAATATTCAGTTGTTTTAAAAATACTAACTTTCTCTTCATGTAGAAAACCATTAAACCTGAAAATGCTGACTTGGTAAATGTGCTCTTGTTCTTTCTCTTTCTCTTTCACACACACACACACACACACACACACACACGCAACATATGTTGTTGTTTACCAAGGAGTCAGAACCAACCCATAGGTGACCTTCCAGTGGGTTTTCAGAAGCAGTTAGTTGCACAGGAGATTTTCCATCCTTCTCCGACGGAGCAACTGGCAGATTCGAACTGTGTGCCTTTGGGATTACAGTCCAGATTCTTACCACTAGACCACCAGATCTCCCACCTATATATGTAAGTGTATACATATATATAATTTTTTTAAAAATTGTGTTTCTTAAAAGAAATATGTGCAAATTGGATGAGTTGAATATCAACTTTCTTGCTAACCCCTTGGATAGATTCAGTTATTTAATGACTTCACAGTGAGTCAAGGATTCCAAGTGTTGACACTGACAGTGCTTTCCTCAGGCAGTTAACTTTCTAGCGAGGAGTCTAGTTTTATAAACTGCTAAGTGACCAAGCAGACAAACAGGCTCTACAAGGTAATGGTTTCAATTTGACTCATGCTTGTGGTCTTTGACCTGAAATGTCACTTGTGGTTCAAGTGCCATCAGCAGTCTTAAAGGCGCTGCACTGAGTGACCAGCCCAGACATTCAGACTTGCCTTGGCTTCTTGCCTCGTTCAGATGAGGGACAGCAGCAGACACACAATGTAGGGAGGGAGTGAAAAAAAGGATCAGATACAGTTCCTGAGGTTAAAAATAACCCAAATTAAAAGAGGGGCCATTAAAGAAGTCAAATTCTGTAAGGAATTCTTTCCCCTAAATAAGCAAGTATGTCTTTAAACTAGAAAACAGGGATGAATGGTAGATTAAAATCTTCTGCCTAATGCATTCCTGGTTTTCTCATGGGAGTAAACACCAGTAAGCAGTGGAAGTTCAGGAACCTTGACCAAAAGGGGCTTAGAGGAAGGCTGACAGGACTCATTTTCATTAAAGAGATAAGATCATCTGATCCCCCCTCAGTAGAAGCCCTAACAGCCAGGGTCCATCCACCTAACTCTCCAAACCACAAACTGAGAAGAAAATGCCACGTTGCTTTTAGCTCTCACCAACAACAACAATTCAAACAAAGACAGCATAGGGAATACGGCTACCCAGGCCATCAGTAAGAACAGCCACTAGAGACACATCCTGGAGATATGACAATTTTGCTTTTAAAACATCTTAATGAAGCAAATATTGCAATAAGCCCAAGTCCTACGTATGTTTTAGTTTTCCAGTACATATAAAAGTTAAACTGTTTTATACTGTATTCTATTTCATGTGCAATAACATTATGGAAAAGTATGAAAGATTACAAGAGTTATCAAAATGTGACCCAGAGACACAAAGTGAAAATACGCTGTTGGACAAATGGCACTGACAGACTTACTAGAGGCAGGGTTGCTACACTTGGTAAAAAAAGCTCCATAAAGTGAAATGCAATGAAATGAGACTTCCCTGCATTTTTGCTGATGGACTTAATTCTCTACACCACAACTGAGGTAAAGAAATACTTTCTAGATCCCAATATTTTCTATTTTCTCAAATCAAACTTTCCTGAATATAATCTTTATTTGTAAGCATAATTTTTACTTGTAGGGTTCTAGAAAGTGAGAGAGCTCTAGTGGCCTAGTGGCATTGTCATCCCAAAAACACATGGTTCAAATCCACCAGCTGTTCTGCAGGAGAAAGACGGGCAATCTCCTTCTTCATGATTAAACTGCCTCTGAAAACACCCTGGAGGACCAGCCATGAGTTAGTTCCAAGAGGCATGATGACAAGAAAGTGAGAGGACATTTATTTGCCTGTATAAATTGCCATTAAGGTAAAATCTAATGGAAACTTTGGTAGGAATACCACGGTGAATGGTTAAATATTTACAGCACAAGAACCAGTTCATTTGAAAACAAATTTACAAAGTGCCTGGCTTGATTCCCTGGCTTAGGAATCAAGAATGTTCTCTTGCTGAGCGCTGCCATTTTATTGACATTCACGTGAAAGGTTGTGCTCTAGAGAAAGAGACTGGGCATGGGCACAGAAGTGATCTTTCTACACTGGCACTGTACTGTTGTTGTTAGGTGACATCAAGTCAAGTATGACTCATAGGGGCCTTATGAATAACAGATTTGAACCTTGTTTATTCTGTGCCATCCTCATCATCTCTGACATATCCAAGCCCACTGCTCAAGTCACTGTGTACCTCATTACAATTTTATTATAATCTATCTCATTGAGAGTCTTCTCCTTATCTAAACTTCTACATTTCCAAGCATAATGTTAGGAGGGGCTATCCTTGGAAAGGGTACTGTACTAGACAGATGTACTGTAGGTACTATGTATATTTGTACAGATATACTATGTACCATAGATAGATGTAGCTGTGTACTGTAACCATACTTTAGATGTTGTTGTTGTTGTTATGTGTCATTGAGTCGCTTGTGTCTCATAGTGACCCTATGTACAACAGTCCTAAATCCTGCTCTGTCCTGTGCCAATCTCATTGTCTCTGACACTCCCACCCCATTATGCCAGTCACTGAATCAGTCTATCTTATAGAGGGTCTTCCTCTCCTGCGCTTTCCCTCCACCCTTCCAAGCATGACGTCCCTCTCCAAGGACCAGTCCCTCGTTGCAACATGTCCAAAGTATGTCAGACATTAGATATGGCCATCCTTAAAATTCCAAATTCATAAAGAATTAATATCTGTTGCTGTTGTTAGTGTCATTGAGTTGACCATGACTCACAGTGACCCTATAAACAACAGATCTGAGCTTTGCCCTATTCTGTGGCATTCTCATCATCTCCAACACATTTGAGCCAAGTGTTACAGTCACTTATGTCAATCTATCTTGTTGAAGGTCTTCCTCACTTTCATTGACCCTCTTCCACCTTTCTAAGCATGATGTCCTTTAACAAAGACTGGGTCCTTCTAAAAAACATCCTCAAAGTATGTGAGATGGTGTTTCACCTTGCCTCCAAAGAGCAACTTGGTTTCACTTTTTCCTTGACCAGATCCGTTTGTTCTCTTGGCAGGGCTTCAAAACAGCAGGCTTTTGAAAACCCTATGAACAACAGAGGAATACTGCTAGTAAAGCCCTCAGAAGACACTAAAAAAAATGAGAAGAAAACCTTGAAACTATATTCTTCAGGCAACTGGGTCCTGCTACCTACCCAAGTCTAAAACCAAAACCAGACCCACATCCCCTGGAGAGTTTATTCTGACTCCTGGTGATGTTCCATCTGCTTTTCTAGACTATAAATCTTTAAGAGAGAAGAATACCCACCTTTCTCCTACACAGAGATTCAAACCACTGATTTTTTGGTTAGCAGCCCAATACGTAACACCCTATGCTATTTAAGACTAAGGGAAAGAAAATTAAACTGCACCTCAAAAACCACTGTAAAAATTAGTAACTTCCAAACCCGATAGCTAAAGAGTTTACTTTGGTACAAAAAAAATGTGGTTTGAGGCTTAAGAAAGTGTATAGAAGAATCCTTATCCGAAATCCCCTGTTTGTGTCTTCTCTTAATCCAGGCTAAATCAGTTCAACGAGTCTGAAGTGACCCTGTGAGAGAGTAAGCCCAACATCCTGAGGCAACTTTCCAGCTCGTCAGAGTTTCGGTCACAGTCGGCCCACTTTTGGTTCAGGCACTTTTGGTCTGCTGACCCAGTGACCAGCGTTAGCCGAGCATGAGGCTGTTTGTGATGCTGTGACTCCACCCTTGATGGGTGTTATGGATTGAATTATGTCTCAAAAAAATATTATGGTAAATCCTTAATATCTATACCTATGGGTATAATCCCATTTGGAAACAGAACTTTGTTATATGATTGAGTCCAGATAGACAAGGAATAAAGGCCTGGTGCTCAACTGAAAATTATCCAATGAAAATATAATGGATGACACAAGAATATCATCTGACTGCTTGTTTTGGACACACTGTCAGAAGGGACAAATCACTAGAGCAGGGCATCGTAAAGCAGAGGGACAATGAGGGCATGGGAGACCCTCGGTGAGATAGACTGGCACCACAGCCACCATGACGGGCTCAACTTGCTGGCACTTGTGGAAACGGCACAGGACCAGCACTGTTTTGTTCTGTTGCATCTAAAGTTAACATGAACCAAATACATGCCCACCTCTATGAAGTACAAGGTTTACAAGGCTGTCCTACAAGGACTCATCTCACACAAGTCTTAAAAAATATCTGACTATAAGGCAAAAAGAAAAATTTCTTAGATCACTAAAATTTCCTTTTACCATCTGTATCATTTTTCTTCACAAAATGTTTTCATAAAGTCACCATCTCAAACAGGAAAATATTCAGTGTATACACACACACACACACACACACACCACAAAATGGGATATTATTTGAATTAAATACATTCTTTATGGGGCAAAAGTAAAATTCAGCCCATCAGTTCAGTTCTGTAGACAAAGTTAATTTTAACAATAATAATAACAATAGCTAGTATTAATAATCTAGTACTATGTGCCACATCTCATTATAAATGCTTTATGTACACTCAAGTCTCTTCACTCTCCTCACTATGAAGTTGTTGTTGTTGCTAAGTGTCATCCTATAAACAATGGATCTAAACTTTGCCCTTTCCAGTACCATCCTCATCATCGCAAGTCTACTGATAGACCCAGTCACTGTAGTCCATCTATTTTGTCTTCCCTCTTTTGCTGACCTTCCACTTTTCCAAGCATAAGGTCTCTTTCCAAGGACAGACCACTCCTTACACCATGCTAAAGTATGTGACTTGAAGTTTCAACATCCTTGGTTGTACTTTCTCTAAGACATATTTATTTGTTCTTTTGCCAGTCCATGGGATATTAAATACTCTTCTCCAACACTATGAGGTTGTTGTTCCCTTTGGTGGATTTTCATATCCCCACAGTTGACCCTCCAGTAGATTCTCACATACTTTGGGCATGTGGCCAGTCTCTGGAGAAGGACATCTTGCTGGAAGGGGGGAGGGACAGTGCAGGAGAGGAAGACCCCAGATGAGATGGATTGACGTGGCAACTGGGGTAATATGACCAGGTATGTCAGAGACAGTAAGGCTGGCTCAGGATAGGGCAGGGCTCAGAGCTATTGTGCATGGGGTTGCTATGAGTTATAGGCAACTCGATGGCACATAATAGCCACCAACTCTGTGTTACAGTGCCATTCCTAAACACTAAGCCACAAGAGCTCCCTTTAGATTACACATCCCACTCTGCGTGAATTTTTAAAACCTTTATTCACATTAATTTCTGAAACCTCCTCACTTTCATATCCCTTATATTACCTATTTTAACACTATCTGCTATGGTTTAACTTCTGCATGAGGAGATTTCCTAATCAGTAGAAAAAGAAGACAAATTACTTCTTTAAAAATGCTATTAATGAACCAGGAAGCAAAAAAGACAAGAGGTTTGGTTCTTTCTAAGTCCAAGCCAGAATGTTAGGATCATAGAATCTCAATAGTTAAGACGAGATTAATCTTGCTTTCCTTTAAAACATCCACTACCAAGCAGCTGTTCAAAGCTGACTAAATGTATCTTCTATTTTCAAACTCAACAAAGAATCAATTCATGCTGTCATGTCAAAACTCACAAATGCCTCTCCAGTAGGTTTTCAGAGGCTGCAAAGCATACAGCAGGAGCTTACTCATCTTTTTCTCTCAGAGTGGCTGGTGGATTCAAACCACCAACTCGCTTTGGACTCTGTCACAGCAGCTTCGCGTCTTTTCTTAGCTCTAGTTGAAAGAAAATGCTTCCCAGTATCAGTCCTGACTTTTCATTCTCCTTAGCTTTCACTCATCTCAATTTTGCTTTTTGGAGTCTGATCTGTTTTACTAAAATGACCTTTCAAGAAGGCAAACTCCACCCCACTGAGTCTTCTTGAAATACTCCCAGATTGAGGGGTCATCCAGCTCCATCAGCATATGGTTCATAAAACCAGAGCTTTTTTCCTTCTCACTTGCCACATTCCCTTCACTACAAAAGCATATATGGAGCTTAGGGACCAGGTAGGTTTTTATTCTATCACCTAATCAAAAGTCTACAAATACAAGCTAATTCTGAACCGTCTCCACATTTTATATAGTAACGTCATTCAACTGAGACAGTCATCTAGAAGAAAAAATGCTTCCTTCTCTTTCAAGATTGTGGCCATTCACCCAATAGCTAAAATATTGTTATTGTTAGTTGTCACTGAGTTGACTTTCAAGTCTTAGCAATCCTGTGCACAAGGGCAAACAATCATCAGGTCCTTGTAATCCATAGGATTTTCACTGTTTGACAAAAGAAGATTGCCAGATCTTTCTTCCTCAGTCTGTAAATCCTGCTGAAACTTGTTCAGCCTGTAAGCCTCTACTAACAAATGGAGTGGTGGTACTTGAGGCTCACAGGCCAGAAATCAAATCCAGGTCTCCCACATGGAAAGCAAGGATTCTATCATTAAACCACCAATATCCTCACATTAAATATTATGTATTAACAACAGTGCTGTTGTTGATGATCCACAATCAACACACTTGGCACTAGCAGTTGGGAAATCAGGAGATGAATTGCACTGGAAAGATTTGTAGTTAGACACTTCTCCAAATTACTGGGGAGCAAAGATGTCAGTTTGAAGACTAAGGTGCATCTGATTCAGACCATGGTCTTTCTGGTCACTTGCTATATATCTGAGAGCTGGACTCTCAGGAATGAATAAGGATGGCAGAAGAAGAATTGGTGCCTTTGAGCTGTGGAGTTGGAAGAGAGTACTGAGTGCCAAAAGAACAGACATATATGTCTTAGAGAAAGTGCTGCCAGAGTGCTCCTTGGAGGTAAGGAGGGGCTATTCCTTGGAGAGTGACATCATGCTTGGAAAGGTAGAGGTTCTGTGAAAGAGAGGAAGACCCTCCACCAGGTGAACTGACACAGTAACTGCCACAATGGGCTCTAGTGTGTCAGAGATGATAAGGATGGCAGAGGACAAGACAGGGTTCAGATCTCTTTTTCAAAAGGTCGTCTATGGGGTCGTACTCAACTCGAAGGCACCTCATAACAACAGTGCTAGGAATTGCACTGCCAATGCAAAGGTACACAGTTCAAATCCACCAGCTGCTCTATGGGATTTCTCCATTCCCCTTGAGAATGAGGATGAGCAATCTCCTCCCTGTGATTCACTGCCTCTGAAAACGTGCTGGAGGTTTAGTTCCAACTCGACAGTCCACAACGAGTGCGTCATCACTTCTCCCTTCTTCTTCACTCCTTAACATGACTCTGCTGGGAAGCATTCATGCTACCCCGCTTCTCAAACCCTTAGCTGTAAAATAGTCACTAAGCAGAGGGATCATGATTTACTTTCAACTTCAAACAGGATTTGTAAACACCTTGATAAATGGGGAGTGGCACAAATGCTTCAAGCGGCATTCCTCTGGAGGCTTCTTTTAAACAGAAACAGACTCAATTTGAGCATCAATGTGTATAAATCATTCACTTCAAATTAGGACTGAACTTCCCAGGAGCTCCTGCCAGGCTCCCTTCCCATTTGATCCCCTAAAGAGTATATTGTCAGATGTAGGACAATGAATAAAGACCAAAGAATGAATACCTTTAAGTTATGGTGTTAACAAACAGTATTGAATATATCATGAACTAAAAAACAGACCAAAGAAGTCTGGATGAAGTGCAGCCAGAGTGGTCGTAAGAAGGGAAAATGGTCAGAGATTTTTTCTATGCCACTTACTTCAAACATATGATCACAAAGGAGCAAACTTTGGAAAAAGAACACAATGCTTATAAAATAAGAGGGTTCGTGAAAGAGAGGAAGACCATCAAAGAGATAGATTGACATAGTGACTGTAACAATGTAAAGAAGCAGAGACTATAAAAATCTTCCAGGAGTGGAAGAGTCTATCTGCATTAGGAAAATCTGCTATTAGAGACCTCTCCAGAGAGCTGATGAGCAACAATGTAAGGCTAGAGACTAAGGTATACCTGGTCCACATCATGGTCTTTGCAATTACTTGCTATGCATCAGAGCTGGACAATGACTAAGGATAACAGAAGAAGAATCAACGCCTTTGAGTTGTGCAAAAGAAGAATATATTGAGTATCGTGAACATACTGCCAAAAAGAACAAACAGATCTGTCCTGGAGAAGGTGAAACCCAGCTGCTCCTTGGAGGCAAAGATTTTGAAGCTCCATCTCACATACTTTGGGCAGATGGCCAGAAGGGACCAGTCCTTGGAGAAGGACACCATGTTTGAAAGGGTGGATAGACAACACAGGAGAGGAAGACCCTAGAAGACATAGATTGACACACTAAGTGGGGCAACAGGAGTAGATGTGTCAGAGCCAGTGAGTTTGGCTCAGGAGAAGGCAGGGTTCAGAGCTATTGTGTGTAGTGTCACTTTAAGTCACAGGCTATTCAACAGCACATAACAACAACAACAAAAACATCATTGTACATAGGGTGGCTATGTTTCAAAATTGATTTAATGGCACCTAGCAACAACAGTCACTCAGAAGCCTTGGTAGCATTGCGGATTATGTATTAGATTGCTAACCTAATGGTCAATATTTTGAACCCACCAGCTCCTCCAAAGGTTAGAGGTCAAGCAGTTTGGTCCAATTAAGATTTATAGTCTTGAAAAAACAACAAATAAAAAAAAAAGATTTATAGTCTTGAATGTGATGGATAGGTGACATGAATTAGAACCAGCTCGATGGCGGTGGGCTTGAGTTCTAGGTTTTGAGTAACTAGTCAGTATGTCACATAAGACTTGAGAACATGGCGAGCTCTGGTGGCCTACTGGCAGGAAACTGCACTGCAATCCCAGAGGTGCATGGTTTAAATCCACCAGATGCTCTGCTGAAGAAGGAGGAACAATTGCCTCCTATACCAGTCAGATCCAATTTGACAGTACACACATAAAAAGAATAAATAAATAAATAAAAAATTTTAAAAAAGACTTGAGAACATTGATTTCAAGTTTATATCCTACACTTTTAGATGATGGTGAGAACTTACATATGCACTAAATAAAGGAATTTTGTTTAAAGGACATTTCCAAAGGCTCCTAACATAAAAACTTAAGGCGTGTTTTCAACATTATTCTCTTTTAAGAAGTATCCATATGAAAATGTTAGTGGCCTCTCCAGAGTGCTGAGGAGAAATAAGGTCAGCCTAGAGACTAAGGTGTGCCTGATGCAGGCCATGGTCTTCGCAATTACATGCTATGCATCAGACAGCTGGACAATGACTAAGGATGACAGAAGAAGAATAGATGCCTTTGAGTTGTGGTGCAAGAGAAGAGTCTTGAACATACCATACACTGCCAGGTGAATAAACAGGTCTGTCTCGGAGAGGGTGAAACCAAGTTTCTCCTTGGAGGTGAGGATTTTGAAGCTCCATCTCACACACTTTGAGTACATGGCCAGAAAGGACCTGTCCTTGAAAAAGGACATCATGCTGGAAGGGTGGAGGGACAGCACAGGAGAGGAAAACCCCAGGTAAGATAGACTGGCATAATAACTGGAGCAGTGGGATCAGGTGTATTGAAATTGGTGAGACTGGCTCAGGATAAAGCAGGCTTCAGAGCTGTTGTACATAGGGTTGCAATCAGTCGCAGGCAACTCAACAGCACATAACAACAACAACAATGCATGAAAATGCAGGGACTGCAAACAATGTCAATGTGTGTATGAATTATTGAATGTAAAACTTATTTCCTAGGGACCTCTGGTGGCCAAGTGACAAGAAGTTGTACTGCAATCCCATAGGTGCACAATTCAAATCCACCAGATGCTCTGCTGGAGAAGGGCAATCTCCTCCTGTACCAGTCAGATCCGATTTGACGGTACACACACACAAAACAGTAAAATTAAAAAAACAAACAAAAAAAAAGAACCAACCTCATTTCCTCTAAACTTTCACTGAAAGTATAATATTTTTTTAAGAACTATATATGAGAATAAAGTGATGAGAGCAACTTAGAAGATCAGATAGACTTTAGGGGACAATGACTTACTGTTAATGGGAGAGGAACACCTCTTACAAAGAGGGTAAGAATGGTAATTTAATTTGAAGGATGTAATCAATGTTCCTAAATTGTACATTGAGCAATTGTTGAATGTTTTCTGCACATATTCAATATGTTTTACTGTATAGATTCTTAACAATAAGAATAAATTTAATACTAAAAAACAATACACTTAGGCATGTTTTCCTAAGTGCTTGACCAATCTGTGCTCTCTTCTTTTCTATTGCTTGTCCATATTTGTTCCGTGCCCCCATTTTCTTCTAGCTTTCTCCTTTACATTCTATTAAATCCAGCTGACTCAAAAGGGCAACCCAGGCATCTCTCCAGAGTAGGCACAGAGTTAAAGTGGTCTTTCTCCGAAGAAAAGAGAAGGGACTGGCCAACATCAACTGCAGAGAAACATCTGAATGCACTTCAGTCTCACTATTTAATGTCCTTACTTCAGACACAAAGCATCCCGGAGCTTCTTTATCCTTAGAACAAGATCTGCAAATGGCATCTGCCTCAGGAGTGTGTTTCATTTGACCTGAACAGTGTTAGTTACTACTTCTTCATAATCCTAGCCTACTGGAGTTGAGAAGAAGCTGCTTCAGGAGCTGGGTTCCTGATTGCTCCTGCTCCCCATTGTATTCTCAGAAGCAAGGGCAAAAGTTCTATTTTTTCCCCCTGGCCCTGTTCATTTGTGTTTCTTCTTTGGTCCTGTAGACTTTTAAGTTAGCAAGCTTACTAGTCATCTAGACCCATTACATCAGTTTTTGCTATCTATAAAATATGGGTGTTGACTTCCCAGCCCCCTAATTATACAGTTCAGTGGCTTGCTAAGCAGAAATGTTATCATGTTGTTCTTCTTGATCCTGTCTTCTCAGTAGTGAAGTTGAGGACTCAGCATGACCAATAAAAGCCTTGAGTGTTAGAGTGGACAAAAATTCCCCTAGCTCTCCATTCAGATAGGCCCTTTACTTGCAGCAAGGCTCAGCCCATTTCTATCAATGTTGTAGCAGAAGGAGCAAGCCCACCGGAGTAGAAGTTCAGGTTTGAATCGGGAGATTTCCAGCAAAGTTCTTTCTGATTTTTGCAAATTCCATGCCAATCCACGTGGCTGTTTTATGTTTTCATGACCACTTGAGGACTTCTTATCACAGCAGAGGAAGGAGAAGATGCTAGTGAAAAGCACAAAGATATTTCTCATTTGGACCCTGGGGGAAGATGGTCATCATCTCTTCTCCAGAAGTTCTAGACACTGGAAGCAGCAGACAGTGTGCTTATGTGGAAACCTCTGTGTGTCAGGTAGCTCTAGAAGTTGGACAGGTTCTCTGTGTGTTTGCGCTGTTCCTGGTATGCTGTGCACACTTAGTAAATATTAAAGAAGTGTCCTCCACCCAACTGAGTGGGAATGCAAGGGCACTATGACCTTGAAAAAAATCTTAGCAATGGAGAACAAATACAAAAACACTAGGCAGGGTGCCCTAGAATACAGCTGCTTTTCCCAGGTAAAAGCTGGAGTTCCCTACTCTTTCAGAGTGGCAAAGGGCCCCTCCAGCACTCAGAAGCTTTTCTCCAGGAATGCTTTAACATTATCTCACCATTTCCCCCTAAATTGACTCACAAGAGGTACACTCTTTTGCCCTTTCACCTCTGCCATTACTTTTAGGGAAAAATTAACAGTCCCAAAAAGACATAATCAAAACAGTTTTAGTATATGTGCTCCCAGACTGAGCACAACCAGATCCTCTGAATTCCACAGAAATCAATCCATCATATGCTATGACTTTAAAAAAAAAAAAAAAATTCAACATCCATCTTCTCACTCTTCATGTAAAGCACAGACACACAGATAAATCAGCCTAAGAACACCAGAGACACACATACAAAGATAAAAAGAGATGAAAATAGAAGACATGACATTAACTGGAGTTTAGGAGCTAAGGCAACAAATGGCTAAAAGGAAAATCATCTATAAATCTTTAAGTTCCTGCCCCAGAACAATAAGCACAGTAAAGGGCAAACATCCGGCAATGGCAAGATCTCTTAAATTTCCCATTTAAACAAAGACTACTGACTTGATGAAAGCAGTACTTGACCCCACCAATCACCAGACACAGCAGCAGCAGAGTCACCAGAACCAGGACATGAGCAAGAGACAGTTGCTGCCCCAGAGAGAGCTGAGTGCAGTTGGGCTAAAGAATACAGGTGGTGTGGGATGCCCCCAGCCACTTACTGGTAAGATACAGAGCTTTAGAACACCGCCCTGAGCATCAAAAAGGCTGGGCCAAGTAGCTGAGAGCCAGAGAGAGGTCTGCCTGTGGGTCCAGCTGAGAAGAAGTTGTCCTGACCCAAGAATTATATCCTGATTTGTTTCAGATCTGGAATTAAAATCAGTTCCTTCCCTAATAAATTTCATAATCATGATTATTGTCTGTGTGGCCATTGCAACTAATTATCAAAACCAGCAAAGAAGGAGAGAGTGCAGTGAGAGTGCAGCTAGAGTCAGAAATGCTAAAAATGTTGGAGAGTAAATGTCTGATCTCCAGCTCATAGGAGTCAGCCTTGAGCTACTGACCTTGATTCCTCTGCCCCTTGTGAAATAAAAGGAGGCCAGACATCATCTACATACCATTTTTACAGCTTGTACTAACCTTGCTTAGTGGGTACTCTGTCTCGGTTGTTGTTGTTGTTATGTGCCACTGAGTCAGAACCAACCCATAGCTGGCCCTCCAGAGGGTTTTTAGAGGCAGGAATGCATGCAGAAGGAGCTTGCCAATCTTTCTCCCAGAAGCAGCTTGGAGATTCAAACTGCATGTCTTTGGGATTGCAGTGCAGCTTCTTACCACTAAGCCATCAGAGCTGCCTCTGTCTCAGTCAGGGTAAATTTAAAAAGAGGCTTTGATTCTGAAAGAAGGTGCTATGGGATTGAGAGAGAGAGATGCCAGCCATAGCGCAATGCAGAATCTTTGCTGTGGTAAAAAAAAATGTGAAACTGTTCACTACATTGTTAACTGTCGTCAAGTCAAGTATAATTCATAGTGACCCTGTGAAAAAAAGACCTGAACTCTGTTCTGTAACTACTGTCATTTCTCTAAGTTCATAGAGTTTCCAGAGGCATATTGTTTAGGAAGTGGATGCCATTCCTGCTTCCAAGCCTGCCTTAATCTGGAAGCTCCACCAAACACTGTCCACCATGGGTAACCATTATGGCATTTGACACACCAGTGGCACAGCTTTCAGCATCACAGCAACCACAAGTTACCTCAGTACATACAGCTAACTGACAGACCAGTGCTGTACCACTTAGAAGAATGTTCACCCCAAACACAATTAACACCAGGCCTGAGGGCCACAGATTGATTCTAAACAAGAGACTTATAGACTAATAAATAAGCATTAGTAAGCCCATGCTTACCTCATTTATTGGGTAACCCAACTATGCACAGAATCCTTGCCTCATCTCAGACACTGGACTCTGAATCAACAAAGGAGTGAGACACATTTGAGATTTGGCTTGTAGATAAGTAACACTAGATACCTCTGTCAGAATACCAGTGTTGTAGTTGGGTACAAAAGAGTTCATTTTGACTCATAGTAACCACATGTGCAGGTGCTCTGGTGGCCTAGTGGATAAGGAATTGTGCTGCCAACCCAAAGGCAGGTGGCCCAAATCTACAAGTTGGATCAAGGGAGAAGATGGCCACTCTGTTCCCATTTGACTCTGAAAACTTGCTATAGAGTCAGCTATAAGTCAATTGTGACTCGAAGGTAGTGAGTTTTTGTGAACCACATGTGACAGAGTAGAACTGCCCACAGGTTTTCAAGGCTCTAATGATGCTAGGAAGAGAAGGGTGGAGGGGTGGCGAAGGAGTGGAAGACCCTCATCCAGGTGGATTGACACGGTGACTGCTACACTGGGCTCTTGTGTGTCAGGAAGTATAAAGGTGGACAGGGTTCAGATCTTTTGTTCAGAGGGTTGCTATGAGTCATACTCAACTCAATGGCACTTGACAACAACAACAACAATCTTCACATGACTCAAGGGCACAGGACTCCTTACAGGAGCAGATCACCTGCTTTTTCTCAATAGAGCCACTGGGTTAGTTTGAACCATCCATCTTTTAGTTCACAGCCAAGTGCTTAAGCATTACACCACCATGGCTTTGGAAACAAAACCTCAAATTATAGAAGAAAACATGGAAATGGTACATCTCAGTGGACAAGGTATATTTATACAAATAAGAATTATTATTAGAGTTTAGCAATCAATTCTACTATTGGGAAATACATGAAAGTAAATGGTACAAAATCAGAGAGGCAGTTGTTTCTGCAAAAGTGGACATTTAATATCTAAATTTCACATTAATAAGCACAACAAAATGCTAACCCCTCTACTAGTTGGATTTGGATTCTTTTCCTAATGCTTCAATTTCCTTCTATTCAAATCAGAATAATCCACCAAAGATTACTAAAAATCATATACAGAACCTATGCACATATTTTCAGAAAAGTATAATTAGCAAAAACAAATAGCTGTGGTTTAGCTAAACATATTTAACTTTTCTACCAAATGTTGTAATCTAACTAATACCTGTATGGCACATCACTCAGTGAAAGCAAAAAGTAAATATTTTCTGAAAAGAGGGTTTTCTTTGGCTAGACAATCATCCTCTGGTGGCTGTCTTTTGTCCTAGTGGTAAGAGGAAAGACTGGCACCAGCTTATTTGTTTGATTTTAACAGATGATAGCCAAATGTAGAACTGCAATAATATCCTCACTGCCTTTTGTACAGAAGAACACAGTGGGGAGCTCTAGTGGCCTAGTGGCAAGAAGCTGCACTGCAATTCCTGAGGTACTCTGTTCGAATCCACCAGATGCTTTGCTGGAGGAGGAGGGGCAGTCTCCTCCTGTACCAGTCAGATCTGATTTGATGGTACACTCACAAAATATAATAAAAAATGGGTTTTTTTTTAAAAAAAAGAAGAAGAACAACAACAACAACACAATGCTTTTCCTTGCTTGTCTGGGGGAGTGAATCTTCAAGGCCCATTCCCCTTATCTCTCCACAAGATAAATAAAAATAAAGCAAAATGGATACCAGGTGCTTAAAAATAAGTTTAAAAATCTAAACTTAAGGGTAATAACATGTTGTAGTGGGTAGCACCCACTGAAAAAGTAATTTGATTCTTCAATTATTCTTTGAAAGACTGTACTTTATGTTGGTTGTTGTTGTTGTGGGCCTTCAAGTTAAGTATGACTCATAGTGAGCTTAAAAAAAATAAATATGAGCCCTTTTCTATACTGTGCCATGCTCACACTTCCTGATACACTAGAGCCTATTGTAGAAGTCACTGTGTGAGCCCATCAGGTTGAAGGTCTTCCTCTCTTTCATCGACATTCTGTCTTCCCAAGCAAGATGTCTCTATCCAAGGAATAGCCTCACTAAGTAAAATGCTCCAAGTATGTGAGAAAAAGTTTTATCATATTGAGTTCCAAGTGGCACTCTGGCTGCACCTTCTTCAAGCCATATTTTATATTCTTTTGGCCATCCATGGGATATTCTATAATATTCTCCAACACCACAAGTCAAAGGTATCAATTTTTCTTCTTTTACTCTTATTTACTGTCCAGCTCTCAAGATGCATAGCAAGTAATTGGAAAGATCATGGCCTGAATCAGATGCACCTTAGTCCTCAAACTGACATCATTGCTCCTCAATAATTTGGAGAGATCCCTGGCTTCAAACTTTCCCAGTGTAATAGTCTCCTGATCTCCTGACTGCTGGTACCAAGGGTATTGATTGTGAGTCCAAGTAAGATGAAATCATTGGCAACTTCAATCTTTTCTCTATCTGTCATGAGGCTTTTCGGTCCACTGATAAGAATATTTGTTTTCTTGGCATTGAGATGCAATCCATATTGACAATCCATAACCATATGACTATACCATAATTCTACACTTTTGTCTATTTACCTAATATTTAGGAAGCAGTGGATGGGTACTAAGAGACACTGCCTGCTAACACTGTTGTTAACATCTGTTCTGAAGCTGATGGGACATTGTTGTTGTTAAGTGATGGGACATTAGAAAGGCAATTAAAGTTTAAGAGATTATTTGGGTTTTCGTAGCTAAGAAAGAAAAAGGAAAAAAAAGAAAGCAGATCTATAATCTTGAGGGGAAACAATGTCAGAAACAAACTAAGAAATATTTTGACAGAATAGTAAAAAGGATTGCCTGTCTCTCTGACTAAGAATTATCTCAATGACAGGGGCAATGGTTGGGATGAGGTACTATTTAACCAACCCCAATTCATGACAGCATCACCTCTGTCCGGTGCTGCACTATCCCTGTGTCAATGAACTTGTTATTGTTGTTAGGTGCCACTGAGTCGAGTACAACCTAAAGCAACCCTACAAACAACAGATCTGAACCCTGCCCTATCCTGTATCATCCTCACAATCTCTGACACACGTGAACTCCTTGCTGTAGTCACTGTATCAGAGGGTCTTCCTCTCTTTCGCTGATTCTCCACCTTCCCAAGTATGACATCCTTCTTGAATAGCCTCTTCTAATAACTTGCCCAAAATATGTGAAACAAAGCTTCATCATCTTTGCCTTTAAGAAGCACTCTGGCTCCACCTTTTCCAAGACATACTTGTTTGTTCTTTTGGCAGTTCATAGAATATTCAGTACGCTTCTCTCACATCACAGTTCAATGGCATCAATTCTTCTTCTTTCATCCTTAGTCCAGCTCTCAGCAACAGAGCAAGTGATTGAAAAGATCATGGCCTCAATCAGGCACACTTTAGTCTTTAAACTGGTATCATTGCTCTTCAATTAATTTGGAGAGGCCCCTAACTGCAGACTTTCCCAAGACTTTCAAGCTGGGGCCTTGAAGTTCTGTTCCATATTAGGAATGAGGCTATGACCTTAGGTCACTGCAATTCTTAACATTTTCACTGGCTATTTTAAGGAAGTAGATCACCAGATCTTTCTTCCTGGTCTACTTGTGTCTAGAAACTCTTCTAAAATCTATTAAGCATCAAACCAACGTGCAACCCTCCTTGGGCAGATAAGTGGTGACTGCGAATGAAATACACAAGGAAAAGAAAAACTATAATGGATAAGGAGTAGAGATGCCAGCCAAAAACTGCCAGTTCGAATCTGTCAGCACTTATAAGGGCAAAAGATGGGCAATCTCTTCCCTTGTGATTTATCAGCCTCTGGGGGAGAGAGGGTCAGCTATGGGTCCATTTTGACTCAAAGACACTTCAACAACAATAGGTTAAAAGAATCAGAGAATAGACAGATAGAGACTACTGGTTCCCACGGATAAATAAAGCTGATATTCACGATGGTTTTAAGTCTTAAAGGTGGCGATAATTTTTTTGTAGCTTAGTTAAATAATCAACTTGGGTTTGGACCTCAGGTAATTGACACCCCCTCTCCCAACTGGTGACTTAATCTGATGTAAAACTGGTGCCTTGAAGCTCTGTTCTATATTAGGAATGAGAAGAAAAATCCACTCATCACAGAAAATAGGCCAAAGAGAGTTCATGAAGAAGCTGGGGCTTTGTCTATACTTTCCAGCTGCACACTAAAAGCATGATGGCGTGGAGCAGTTACAAACAGAATGTGGAGGTCCCTGGATGGAGACATGGGCTTTTATCCACCTTCAGATGTGGACAATCCCCCTAGCCAGCACAACAAAAACAGAATTAAGATGCAAAATGAATTCAGGACCTTCCTTTGCTATCTCAAGCCTGGGAATCTTTTCAAATTTAAATGAATATCTGTCAAACTAATTAAGAGAAGATGCCATGGTCTCATTCTGTGCTCATTAGAGAACAACTTACTGGTCATAAATTCCTCCCCAAGTGGGAGTGAATAGGTCTCTCTGCTCTTGCTTAAGATTCCTGGCTTTGTTTATTTCCAGTTTGGCTTGTTCATCTCCTAGGCCCAGAAAGACCACAAAACATGCATTGAATTAAGTTTTGATTCCATAAAATGGAAGAGGACGAGATTATGATGAGCTGTTGCAACTTATACTTTATCAAACAAAACTGAGGGGAATAAACAGTCATTTGTATTTGAGAGGCATCTTCCCCCTACTCCAGATATTTTATCCTGATGAACACATTATAAATTTCAAATGTTTTTCATCATATGTATAGCAGTTTTCCTATCATATATTGCAGACTTTAAAACTGAGGCTCAGGAAACCAATTTGCTGAAAATTATATACCGGTCAAGAAAAATTCATTATTACTGAGTCGGAACCATCTCATAGCTGAACCTTTCAGCAGCAGGTTTTTGGAGGTGGCTGTCAATCCCATGGAGATGATTACCCATCTTTCTCCTGTGGAGCAGCTGGTAGAATCAAACCACCAGAGCATCACCACCTTTAAATTAGCAGCCTGATTCATACGACTGTGTCACCAGAAATTCCATCTAGTCAGGATAGGGTCTCATGTACCTAAGACCTGCAGACCCTTACATCATTTACTAGACTTCTGCTAGTATTGTATTACCCAAAAGATATTTTTTTTATCTGTATATGTAATACTCCCAGTAATTCTGCAGGGTAGAGATTATTACGTTTATTTTAGAGACAAAAAAAAAAATAGAAACCAAAGAAACCAACCATGATACAGAACAATTAGATGGCTAACTATCTAATAAGTGGCAGAGTTAACAGGAGAAACAATACTTAAAAACATCTTTTTAAAAATATATACAATTTTAAGCAGCCAGGAAATAAAAAAAAAACATATTGCGATGGGAAACTCTGCTGTTAGGGACCCCTCTAAAGTATTCAAGAGCAACGGTGTCTCTCTGGAGACTAAGGTCCACCTGATACAGACCATGGTTTTTGCAATCACTTGTTATACATCAGAGAGCTGGACAATGACTAGGGAGGACAGAAGGAGAATTGATGCCTTTGAGCTGTGGTGCTGGAGAAGAATATCGAATGTACCATGGACTGCCAAGAAAACAAACAGATTCATCCTAGAGAGGGTTAAAGCAGGGTACTCCTTGGAGGCAAGGATTTTGGGGCTTCATCTGCCATTCTTTGGACATGTTGTAAGGAGAGACAGGTCCTTGGAGAGGGACATCATGCTTGGGAGGATAGAGGGGCAGCGCAGGAGGGGAAGACCCTCTATGAAGTGGATTGATTCAGTGACTGGGGTAATCGGGATGGGTATGTCAGGGGCAATGCGATTGGCACAGGATAGAGCACGGTTTAGGGCTGTTGTATATAGGGTTGCTATGAGTCGCAAACGATTCGACGGCACATAACAACAACAACAACAAACATTTTCAGAAATCTGAAATTATAATGATTCTGTATCTAAATTTGAGAAGTTGAACTCTATGACGAAGAAGGTGGCATCAGGATCAGAGGACTCAACAACCTGTGTTACGAAGATGACAAATCTTTGCTTACTGAAAGTGAGGAGGACTCAAAACACATCCTGCAAAAGATCAAAGACTACAGGCTTCAATGTGAATTACAGCTCAACATCAAGAAAATAAAAATCCTACCACTGGAGTGCTAGACAACATCATGATAGATGGAGAAAAGATTTACGTTGTCAACAATTTCATTTTACTTGGATCCATAATCAATACCCTTGGTACATGACACTAGTAAAGTCAGGGATCTCTCCAAATTATTGAAGAGCACTGAAGTCAGTTTGAAGACTAAGGTACACCTGATTCAGGCCATGGTCTTTCAGTCACTTGCTATGCATTTGACACCTGGACACTGAATGAGGATTATAGAAGAACTGATGCTTCTGAGCTGAGGTGTTGGAAAAGAGTAGTGAGTAGCCTACGATCCACCAAAGGAACAAATATACCTTGGAGAAAGAAGCCACAATGCTCCTTGGAAGCAAAGATGTCGAAGCTTTGTCTCACATACTTTGGGCATGTAGTTAGAAGGGTCTATTCCCTGCAAAGTGACATTATGTTTAGAAAAGTGGAGGGTCATAGGAAGAGAGGTAGACCCTCAAGCAGATACAGCAGACAGAGACTGCAGCAATGGGCTCAAGTATGCCAGAGGTAATAAGACTGGCACAGGATAAGACAGAGTTCAGACCAACGGATCATAGGATTACTATGAGTTATACTCAATTCAGTGGCACTGAACAACAACAAAATCATCTAATTTTATTATTAACACTATTATTGACACTATTAGAATTACCAGGAGCTCTGGCGGTCTAGTGGTAAAGAGTTGCACCTACAAATTCAAATCCACCACGTACTCAATGCGAGAGAAATGGGCAGTATTATCCCATGCAATTCACTGACTCTGAAGATCGACAGGAGGGTGAGGAATGAGTTGGTTCTGACTTATGGTACCTAACAAGATTAGAATTTCCATCAAATGCCTTTAGAGGTACACTTCTGAAAACAAGGATTTTTCTTTTTTTATTCACTTAAAAATCTTCATCTTATTTCCCCTAATTATCTTCTTTGCCCTGGATTTTATGCCACTTGACATAGATTTTCCTCTCCTCAGCAATTCCATTAAGTTTCTATCATTATTGCTTTTAAGCTGAGTTCCAAAGTTCTCTCAAAGACTCAGGCAATTCTACTTGAGTTTATTGTTTCACCTTTTGCTATTTCTAGGTTAATTATGATTTTTAAAATTTCTGCTCATGCAAATCAGAGAAATGAGCTTTAAAAGACTATGAGTTGTTGGGGATCACACTGCAGCCAGATCCCAGTCTAATTTATGGCATTCATTATTTTTCTAACTTCAAGTATGTATGTATCAGGAGAGCTGTTCTCTCCGGGTAACATGCAAAAAGGGATTTTTCCAAATCTCTCTTCTAGGCTGAGTGGTATTTAGTTGTCTTGTTGGTAAACCTGGATCTTAATTTCCCCACTTCTGTTTTTAATTTAACTTCTCTCTGGTTGTGTCATCAAGGCATTAACTCCATTGCTGCTCTCACGTCACTGCAGTCACCATGGAAAAAGGTGAATGATCTTCCTACAAATCTGTCCACATATACATGCACCCTGAGGCTTATTTTTAATTTTTTTAATTCTAATTGTGATTTTAATGAAGTTTACAGAAAAATTAGATTTCATTCATTCATCGTTGTACATTTTTACTCTCTCTCCTTCCCTACCCTAGTTCACTTATTTTTTAAAAAAATATTCACTCATTGTTTCTCACTCATTACTTTTACAGCTCCCATGTGAATCGTGTGAGGCAGCACTGAAATCCAAATCAATTTACTGTTTAATAGTAAAGTTTTGTTCTGTGCAGATTCAAATGTGCATTCACCTGGCCACTTATTCAAGCCAAAAAAAAAAAAAAAAAACAACCAAAAACCCCAAAGCCAAAACCCACATTCAAATTTCAGACCTCAGAGATCAACTAGTTCACACTGTTCATACGCTGTTGTTGTTGTTGTTCTGTGTGGTCGAGAGGACTGCCACCCATGGTGACCCTGTGCACAGTAATTCTGAATCCTTCCCTATCCTGAGCCAATCTCACTGTCTCCAATATACCTAATCCCATACCCCAAGCAACTGTGTCAATCCATCTCCTCCAAGGTCTTCCTCTACTTGCACTGTCCTTCAACCCTTCCTTGCATGATTTCCTTCTCCAAGGACTCATCCTCCAGTCAACATGCACAAACAAGTGAGACAGGGCTTCCTCAGCCTTATATATTCATGTCACTAGCTCTTTTCCATTTGCTTTGCTATTTATAAAAAATTCAGCTTCTAGTAAATAGACTATAATTCCTCAGATCTTGTATTTTGAAGACAACATCTTTATCTTATAAAATTAAGGGAACTCTGGTAACCTAGTCCACAGGGATTTGCACTGCTAATCCAAAGGCCACATCTCATTTGCAGTTCAAATCCACCGGCAGTGCAGAGGAAGAAAGACAGCCTATCTTCTCCTGTGTGAAAATCCCTCACGATCAACTCTGAGTCACTTCTGACTTGACAACAATGAGTTTAAGGTTTTTTTACATTCCCCCCCCCCTTTTTCTATGATTTCAAAGACTTCAGATATTGTCTAATTATTATTAAGATCCAAACTTGTAAAGGAATGGTTTCTAATATTTTCAAGGCATTCCTTAGATGGATGCTCTCATTTTAATAAGGAAATTCAAATTTCCAAGAGGCCAGTGTGATCAGACATCTCTGCTTACTGGACTAATACGTAGCAACTTGGATACATTCTGCAGAGCGGATACAGGACCAAGTGATATAGTTAAGTTCTAAAGCAATGTGTCTTTACTTAAGAGCAAGGGAGATGCCGCATCATGACCAGAATTTACCACACGGATTAACATGGCAAATAATCACTAATAGTCTTGTTTTGTTTTGTTTTAAAGATAATTAAGGAGAAAGGAGGGTAACAAAAACAACAACAACAAAAAGGCAGGTTCAGTGCTTGCCCCGATGGCATCTTATTTAGCACACATCTATCTGCAGAGCCCGCATTCCCTTTCTATGAAGGAGTGTTGACAGGTAAAGGCATTTCCTCAACACTAGAGGAGACTCTTCTACTCTCTTATCACCACAACAAGACTGTGTGTCCAAGGAGTGCTGAACCAATCCTTTGAGAAGTAATATCTGGAATAGAGATTAAAATGCTTAGCAGTGGGTTAGACCTGAATGAACTAATTTGAAGCTCTGGTTCAAATCCACCTAGACACACCTCAGATAACAGTCTCACAAACTGATTCTGAAAGGTCACAGCTGTGAAAACCCTACTCTGTTCTCCTCTGCACACATGGGGTCATCACGAGTTAGAATTGATTTGACAGCCTAGTGGTAAGGAGTTGTGCTGCCAAATCAAAGGGATGCAGATCAAATCCACCAGCTGCTCCATCGGAGAAAGACTGGCAATCTCCTACCATACAATTACACTGTCTCTGAAAACTCACTGGAGGGTCAGATATGAGTCAGTTTCAACTTGATGGTATATGACAACAAAAAGTATGACAAACAAAACTCATCTCGCATACTTCAGGCATATTGTTAAAGAGAGGCTGTTCCTTAGAAAGGGACATCACGCTTGGAAGGGTGGAGGGTCAGCAAAGGAGAGGAAGACCCTCAACACAGTGGACTGACACAGTGAGAACAGCAATGGGCTTGAATATACAAAAAAAAATTAAAATGATGAGGATGGCATAGGATAGGACAGAGTTCAGATTTGTTGTTCATAATGCTGTTATAAGTAATACTCTACTAGATAGATGGCACCTATCAACACAATATTTTAAAATTAAAAAATAATATTCCACTTGTCTCTGATTCCTTGATTGCTACACAAGGATTGTCAACCAACAAGAAAACTTCTTGCTCCAATGTGGACTTTTTATCCTGAGTACGTAAACAATATTAACCTCTGGATTTTCACCACTCCCTTTTTTATAGGTGAGATAGAAGCACACTAGTTGTTTGTTTTCAGTTCCAGTACAACATAAAAGCATTTTTAGTTCGTGAAAACATAATAGGGCAGTTAAAAAAATGTCCCTATCACACGTATGGGGCAATGAAAACCGACAGAGCTGGCAGGGACATTCCAGAGCAGTGACCACTGTTACAGTCACTGGGTGTCTTATCAGGGCCTTTTCTTGATAAGAAAGTTGGGAGTACATTTTCTGAAAGTGCCACTGGCTGCTCAAATACATGCCAGTAGTCAAAACTAAATATTCTTTCTGGCGTTATTTATTGTAATACCAAGTATAGCTTTGGTAGCTTAACGTCTATCCTAGGAAACAGCAAATACCAGGGGCCTCAAAGTCCTCTCTGCCTTCTTTCCAGTGGTTTCTATAGTCCAGTGATAATGTTCCTCAGTCCAGAGTACGATCAGCTCAGTATTTCCACACACACCAGGAAGGAGCAGCTGATGTTTGTAATGCGCTTCTGACTCACATGACACCTTCTCCCAAGGTCAATCAACAAAGAAGAAGGCATGAGGTATAGTCTTCATCAGGTAGACTCAGACCCAAAGAATATTAAAGGGTGAAAAAGCAAACTGTGTTCTCTCCTAGGTGCCTCTGGGCACCACCAAAGGTTAGCACACGTGGCTGTTAACAGAAACATTTGGTGTTTCTGTTTCCTGCAGAAAGGCCCTGGAAGAAAGGCCTAGTGATCTATTTAAGAAAAAGTACCCACAGCAACTCTATGGGACACGGTGCTATTCTGCCACTCGTGGAGTCACGATGAGTGGGAATCAACTGGATGAGAATTGATTTTTAAAATTCTTCCTTATTGTCTGAAAACTGGCGCTGAGAAGAGTAACATCCACAATGATAACCACGTCTGTCTTCACGACTTATTACCCCTAGCATACTGTATGCCAGGCTTTACACTGGGTACTTCCCTTCCACCATCTCTTAGCCAGAGTCCAAAGGGAGTTGGGCTGTGAATCCCAAGGTGGTTTCTCTCCAGTGGTTCGAATCCACCACTGATTCTGTGAGAGAAAAGACGAGGAATTTCCTGTCACATCACTGACAGCCTCTGAAAACCCCACAAAGGGTCAGCTATGAGTTGGTTCCAACCCTAAGGCAAGGAGTATGGGTGAAAAGGCAAGTCTTAAAAAGCTTCCTTGTTAATCTTTAAACATATGCTTACATAAAGAATTCTGCTCTGTTGTTATTCAGCAGTCAGCACCTTACCACTTGAAGTTCATGGTTTTCACAGGCTTGGCTGAGAAGCTGTAAGATGACCACTGAGCTTCTGAGTTTAAAATCCTGGGTCATCCTAACCCCCAAGCTCTTCCTCACTCAAATAGCCAGCCTGTCACCATGTCTACTTATTCGAGCTCTAGATGCTGAATTCTCCACGTTCTTTCCACCACCACCCCCTTAGTTACTAAAAAAACCCAACAAAATAAAACCTAAGCCCATTGCCACCAAGTCAAGACTCAGCCCCTATAGCGCCTTGTGCAAATTACAAAAAGGCCCCTCCCTCCTTCCTTCCAATGGGGCAGCTGCGCCATGACTACAGGTTTGTGGGTCCCCCAGGTTGGATGTCAGCCCCTGTTCTCCAATGGCTGCCCCACCTCCACCCTTTGCAGGCCACAGTCCACCACCTAATGTGTACCTTTGATTTAGGGTTCCTGTACAAACTGTTTTCTTTATTTAGAATGTCTTTACTCATTAAGCCCATCTGAAACAACCATGCTCATACAGACAGCTTCCACCTATTCACCAGAAAACCTCCCAGTAACATGTTTGTTATGACCATCATGCTAGCTTTTCTGCTTCCCCCACTAAAATCAAACCCACTGCCATTGAGGCATTTCCAACCCACAGTGGTCCTCCATCAGGTTTCTGGGGCTGCTTGTCTTTATGGGAGGAGTCAGCCCATCTTTTCCCCTTGTAGATTCAAACCACCAACCTGTCAGTTAGCAGACTGATACGTTACACTTACACCACCAGGGCTCCTTACTGGATACTAGTCTCTGAAAGCAAGGATTCTATGGCACAAATAGTTTGAAGTTGACTATTAAAAGGAGCTGGGTGGCATAATGCATTCTGTGTTGGCTCCTAACCAAAGGGACAGTTGATCAAATTTACCAGCTTCATGAGAGAAAGATGAAATAGTCTCAGATATATAGTCTCAGAATTCTGGTGGGAAGAAACTGTGCTGCAATCCTAAAGTTTGAATGCAGTTTGAATCCCCCAGTTGCTCTGTGGGAGAAGGGTGGACAATATCTTTCCATGTGATTTACTGTCGCTGAAAACCTGCTGGAGGGCCAGCAATAGATTGGTTCCTACTCAAAACACACAACAACAACAGTTGGTGTTCTGAAACCACCACATGGAGCTGTGATGGCCCAGTCCAGAGGGAAACTCACTGCCATCTCAAAGGCCAAGCCTCTCTGGCAGCTTGAATTCATAGACAAAAGAGGAACAATCTTCTCCTCTGTAATTTTCAGCCTTGAAAATCCAATAGAGGGTCACTGGGAGGCAGTTCTGACTTGATGGCAATGAGTTTTGTATAGAACCATGGAAAATTGCCTGATGATCTGCTTCCATAAAGACAACAGCAAAGAAGACATTAAAAGGCCCTTACACTTAGCTCTACTCTGTGACACACATGGCTGCCATGAGTTACGATAGGCTCGATCTCCTCCCGGGCGATTTACTGTCTCTGAAAACTTGTTGGAGGGTCAGCAATGGGTCGGCGACAGGATTGGGTTTAGGGGGTTTTGTCTTTCAGATCTCCATGCCTGAAAGTCCTAACAACAGTGCTCACAAGACGGGGAATAAATAGTCATCAATGTCAAATGTTGCTTTTCGCTTTCTTAGCCTCCTCACTCACTAGGTAAGATGTAGGCCTTTCCGTCTGTCTCGCCAACCTCCTAAAGCAATTTCAAGATTCAGCCATGCAGTCAATTTCCTCAAATTACACAGTCCCTACTCACATAGCTAGAAGCTGGATCTCATTTGGAATTATTTCATTAACCTATGACTAATAAGAACAAAGATCTTGGATTTCAACTTCCCATTCCATACTGACAAGTTCACTTATACATCTGTCACTGGATCTTGCTCCATTCTATTATTTCCCCCTATTCTTGTCAGATTCTACTTTTCTTCCACCAAGATGGGAGGTACCCAGGGATTTGTGGAACTCTCTACTTTCATGGATGAGCATTTTCAAATAGAAAAGTAAAAATAAATATACAAATTTCAAGAATTAGCCAACCATCATGAACTATAGATTCAATCTTTATAAATCCACCTTCTATGGCATTTTCTTCATTAGGTGCTATCACTTTTCTCATTTAGTGTTCCCATATGACCTAACCATCAAGACTACCACAATTTCATTAAGGGCTTTGTTCAGCTCTCTGAATAAAGTTACATCCCATCCTCAAATCCTTCACTATTTCCCCATTTATTAGAAAGTGCTGGTAGCTTAGTGGTAAAGAATTCCACTGCCAACATAACGGCACATGGTTCAAATCCATCAGCTTCTCTGTGGTAGAAGGATGGGTAATCTCTTTTCATTCAGTTTACTGCCTCTGAAAACCTGCTGGAAGGTTAACTATGGGTCAGTTATGACTTGACAGGTACACAGCCACAATCAACAATAATTCGCTATTGGTACAAATCCACAATTGTGTTCACCTTTTTTATGTCTCCCAACCATATGCAAATTCATTATACCAGGGAACTCTGGTGGCCTAGTGATAAGAAACTGCACTACAAAAGTTCATTAAAGAAAAACTTGGAAGAACTCTAGTAATCTTAATCCACAACATAAACAGTCTTCCAAGTATCCTGAAAAATCTACAACCAGGAGAAGATAAAATAGATGAATGGGACCTCTAAGAATCAAATCCCTATGCACATCCAAAAACCTCTCCAATAGGGTAAAAAGGGAAGCCACAGACTGGGAAGAAGTATTTGATAATGACATGTCAGATAAGGGACTTATATCTACAATTTTTTTTTATTATTTTGTGT
>NW_006399792.1:19785705-19847152 GCF_000299155.1 Elephantulus edwardii
TAAACACCATGACTACAACAGAATACTGCCCGACATGCTGGAAGATGAGTCTACTTGGTTGGAAGGCATTCAGAATACACAGTGGCTGCAATATTGGACTCAAGCATTCCAACAATCACGAAAATGGTGCAACAGGACAGGGAAACCATGCCTTCTTTCTACATGGCTACAAGGCAGCTAATATTTAAGTCTGGTTAGACACTATAAGGTCACCAGATTTGAACTCTCTGCCAAAGGTATTTGTATATCTAAAATAATTTTGTTTATTAAAGACTTACTTTGAATGTGCTTGGACTGACCCCATCTTGGGCTGGACTGGGCGAATACTGCATGCCTTCTATCAGCAGTTACTATCTCTATGGTTCCAACTCATCTAAGAGAACTAGCCCCAGATAAATCCCTCTGAAAGTTTGTACTTGGACTAGGCCTTCCTTACCTATAAGAAGAGTCATTCAGATTCTTGCTGTAAAATTTGGAACTGGAACCCAACCACTGAGTGAGTTAGATGATGAAAAGTCCAGAGCTGAAGGTACATGGAGGTGAACCAGAGATGGTTTTGCAAGGTGATGTGAGTTATCAGGAACTCAAAATTTTGGGAAGATGTAGACAGCATTGTATTGTCATTGCTGCTGTTGTCATTGCTGCTGTTGTGACGAGGAAACAAGGAAGAAATTTAAGCAGGAAAGGTAATTTCTTGGGAAGGTCATTGATAAAGATGGCCTCAGGGATGGAAAAATATTGCCAAGTTTTCTCTTCATACCCTCCTCTCGCCAGATATTACGTCAGGCACCATCTCTTTTTTTGGCTCAATGTCTATCTATATGTTCATACACTCACGTGCCTTGCTTTACAACAAATAGGAAAGGTCCCATCATTGTTTTATTTTGGAGCTCTGGTGCACAATGCTTAAAGTATTCCATGGCTAACGAATGAGCAGCAGTCTTGACCCATCAGTCACTATTGCAGGAAAAAGACATGGCAGTGTGACTCTATAGAAATTACAGACTTGGAAATACTATAGGGCAGTTCCTGTAGGAACATCATGTTTCACAACTGCCTACACAGCATTTGGCTTTGTTCTGATCTTGTGTGTCATTAAGTTGTAGCCGTCCAGTGGGTTTTCAGAGGCAGGTGATCACACAGGAGGAGATTGCCGGTGCTTCCAGAGAGCTGCTGGCGATTTGAACTGTTTTTCTTCAGGACCATAGTGCAGCTTTTTACCCCTAGGCCACCAGAGCTCCCTTTGTTTTGATTAGTGTTGGTGTTTATTTGCAAACAACATCTACAAAGATGAACTATTTAGATCATCCCACACTAACAACATCAAAAAATCTCTTTCTTAGATTCTGTATGTAAAAATCCCAGGGAAGGAATATGACCTGTCCAGGTTGGACACATGCTCATCTAAGATAGATGATTTACTTACTCTTTGGTCACTGTCCCCTTCTTCCTCATAAAGAAAAGTCTGAACTAGTAATATAATTTAGTATCAGATGATCAGATAATTCAGTACCAGATGATTGCTCAAGGAAGTGAATCTTTCCATTTCCCCAGGGGATAAAACATGTTTGATCTACATCATTATAATTCCACTCTTCACCCATTTACTAGTGTAAGCAGGTGTATAAAATATATTGTTGTTCAGTACGGTCAAGTTGGAATCTGCTTATAGCTGATCCTTCAGAGGGTTTCAGAGGCACTGAATCACAGGAGAGGAGATTTCTAATTGAGTACCATTGGGTTGGTTGTGTAAATCCTCATCACTAAATCACCAGAACTCCCTATATAGAATATGACCTTAGTTAATGAGATCTGACAAGAGAAAATTTTCTGAAAAAGCTTTCCTCATTCTTAATACACAAAAATGAACACTTCTAGCCTGTGGACAAGGCTGTGTGAGGACATTTGTATCAATTATAATTATGAGGGTCAAGGCTGAGGGAGTTCTAGGGGCTAGGGAATTGTCCTACCAACCCAAAGGAAGGTGGGTCAAATCCAGTAGCTGCTCCATGGCAGAAAAGATGGGCAGTTTCTTCTCATGTGATTTATAGCTGCTAAACACATGCTGGCGGGTCACCTATGAATCAGTTCTGATTCGACCTCAATGATCGAGTGAGTGAAGGATGGTAGAAAAGAAATATGGAAAAACCTGGGGTCTTTGCATCATTATTTGAAATTAAGTAACCCTTCAAAGTCATGATTGTAGAGGGAATAATAAAACCAATGTTGCGTCAACTGAGGTGAGACTTTATAGTCCAGCGGAAAAGAAATAGCCACCTATTTTTTTAATAATAATAAAAGGGAGTTTTTATGTATCAGGCACTGTTCCAAGTGTTTTAAATGTATTACCTCAATCTCTACAACAAACCAATGAAGTAAGTATCTTCACTATTTCATACTTTTCTGAGAATTTAAGTAATCTGTTCAAGGTCACAAACTCAGAAATGGCAAAATGGGATTCCAAAATCAGCCCTTCCGACTTCCCAATTCATGATCATTAAGTAAACCTTGAGATGCTCCTGGCTTCATGCAGTTGGATTTCATAAGCTTCCCCATATCTTTTTAAGGAACTCTTTTGATTTGAGTTGGTTTAAGAGTGCTGAAGATCCATGGACTGCCAAAAGAACAAAGAGATTCTAGAGTGAGGTGCAACCAGAGCGCTCCTTGGAGGTAAAGATGATGAAAATTCGTTTCACAGACTTTGGGCATGTTGCTCAGAGAGGTTATTCTCTGGAGAGGGACGTCATGCTTGGGAAGGTGGAGGGGCAGTGAAAGAGACCCTCAACTAGGTGGGTTGTCACAGTAACTATGGCAATGGGCTGGAGAGTGTCAGAGATTGTGAAGATGGTACAGGATAGATCAATGTTCAGATCGGTTGGTCATAGGTTCGCTATGAGTCATACTTGATTCAACAGCACCTAAAAGCACACGGTTCTAAGGTACCCACTGCTCTGAGAGAGAAAAGTGGGCAATCTCCTCTCCTGTAACTGCCTGCCTCTGAAAAACCCCTGGAGCATCAGCTATGAGATAGTATACTACAACAGCAAGTGCGTTCATGTTCACTGAACTCAATCTTCCCTAAGAAAATACTATTGACTAAATCTATGGGCCTCAATGTCTGTCTACCTGGTGATATCAACTCAGTCTAAAGTACACATTAAATTCTAACTTAGTGGAATCCAGGGGAGCTCTGGTGGCCTAGTGGCAAAAAGCTGCAACTACAATCCCAGAGGTGCATGGTTCGAATCCACCAGATGCTCTGCCGGGTAAGGAGGGGCAATCTCCTCCTATACCAGTCAGATCTGATTTGACGGTACACGCACACAAAAATAATAAAATAGAATAAAAAAAAATTCTAACTTAGTGGAATCCATACTTTCAATTGGTACCTGTTTTCCTCTTCTTCAACCTTCACACAGAAAGTGTTAGTTTCTTATCAGGGTCATTTGCAGGCACCATTTCTTGTGTAGGGAGTTTTGGGGCAGCACAGACAGCTAAGTGCTCAACTACGACCTAAAAGGTTGGCCATTCAATCCTACGCAGAGGTACCTGGGAAGAGAGGCCTCGAGTCTGCTCTTGTAAAGTCGCAGCCTTGAAAACACTACAGAGTGCAGTTCTACTCTGCATGCACGAATCTTCATGAATCAGAATCAATTCAATGGTAACTGTTGGTTTTCAGGGTGGGTTGTTGTTATGTGCCCTTGAGCCTCTGCCACTCATAGTGAACCTATCTGTGTATATTGGCTCTGAACTCCACTCTATCCTGAGCCAGTTTCATTGTCTCTGACACATCTATCTCCATTACCCTAGTTACTGTGCCAATCCATGTCATCTGGGGTTTTCCTCTCCTGTGCTGTCCTTCTACCCTTCCAAGCATGATATCCTTTTCCAGGGACTGGTGCCTTCTGGCCATGTGACCAAAGTATGTGAGATGGAGCTTCAAAATCCTAGCCTCCAAGGAGCATCCTGGTTTTATCCTCTCTAGAACAGACCTCTTTGTTCCCTTGGCAGTCCACGGTATATGTTCAGTACTCAACACACTTCTCCTTATAAAGTCCAGCTTCCTGAATTATCTGTTCCACATACAGATTGAAAAGGCAAGAAGACAGGATGCATGCCTGATGCACTCCTTTCGTGATTTTGTACCAGACAGTATTTCCTTGCTCTGGGGCAGGAGGGGTGGCTGTGGTTATTTTTTTTGGGGGGGGGTTCCCCCCCAGTGTGGAGGGACTTATTAAAATATCAATGAGCACCTAACAGGGTATGAATTGCTGGCAATAGTTGGAGTAATTATCTCATTACAACCTCACCTCAAATCCCTGCCATCACATGTGTCTTTGGGGCTCTGTGAGGCGAGGGAGGCATTTCTATGGCCTTACAGCTGTTTATTCATGCCACACCCTTACTCTTTCAACCTATTCAACAAATATTTGAGTATCTGGGATGCATCAGGCACTGCGCTAGGCACTGGAAGGACATCAATGGTGGAAAGCAGGTTGTGTTACCTGCCCTGACAGGGGGCAATAAAATGTAATGATTGTCCTATCTCAAAACTGAGCCCACTCTTTCCTTTAAATCAACCTGGGACCTATAACATATAAAAAGATTTTATATGACTATATGAGCCATTTTTGTGGACAAATTCTACATAGCAGTTAGCACAGTTGCCCATAGGCAAGATCCAGGCTCTGTGATTGTGTGACCTTGAGTAAGTGGCGAGTTGTATCTCAACTCCTCAATTGTTACACAAAGATAAAGTCTGGAGCTATGTAACAAGATCATTATATTATTGGTTTTTCAAAAAGCATTTAGAGCAGAATAAGTATTGTACAAGTTTTTGTTTAAAAGAAATAAGCTTAAGTGATTATAGCCACATACATCTGCAGCAAGCAGCAGCAATATAACATGCTAATGTGGAATCTTCCAACAAATGCACAGAATTAGAGTGGGGTGTGGTCAGCCCCAGGGGCCAGCACACAAGCCATGGCTCCCTTCGTCACTACCCCTAGGTAAAATAGAGCCCCCACAATCACTTGCTTCTTGCTTTCAGAATTGCCAAACTAAGGTTAAAGAGAATTTAAGGTGATTTTTCCTGGGTAATTTGGATTTCTGTAAGCAGATAGAAGAAGAAAACAGAACCATAAATTTGGAAGGAGCTTTGAAGTCAAATTCAGACCCAAATTTTAATCAACCCTCCATTGATTATCACCTCTCCTGAAAAATTCCTAGTGATGAGGGTATATCTTTTTTGGATGGCTATTTTTTGTTCCTTTACTGACCACTTGTAATTTTTAAGTTATGTATTTCTCTTGCTTTCAAATCATACAGGAACAAGAACCACCTTAATGTTAAGGGATAGTCTTTAAATGCTTAGAGAAAATTACTCCCTTTCTTCTCCAGTTAAACAAACCAAGAAAGAAATGAGCTGTGGAACCCCTTCCAACTCATGGATACCCTAAATATTACAGAATAGAACTAACTACTCTGAGGGGCTTCCTTGGCTGTAATCTCAGAGGCACTGGGTAGATCCGAGCCACCAACCTTTACGTCAGTCACCCATCACCATCAAGTTGAAAGTGACTGACCCTCCAGAAGGCTTGTAAAGGCTGTAAATGCATGGGAGGGAATTGTCTTTCTCCCAAGAAGCTGTTGGTGGATTTGAACCACAAGAGTGGGTAGCAGCACAGCTCCTTAGGAGTTGAGTGTAAACCAGTTATACCTCCCAAGGACTTAAAAAACCTTAGAACAGGTTAAACATACCCCTAGTCTCTTGAGCTAGTTATTATTTTGATACTTTTTTTTTTTCTGCAAATGCTGTGTCAGTCCGTCTGAAGATCTTCCTGTTTTTTACTGACCCTCTCCTTTACTCAGCATGATGTCTTCCTTCTCCAGGGATCTGACATTAGTTATGATCAAATCCTTCCATTTTAGAGAGGCAGATACAGACATCTAGACACCCAGAGGGTGTATTCAGGAAGATCCATTTTGAAAGGAGCTCTTTCGAGTGTCCTGGAGGCCCATTCTTGCTTCTGGATTCTGGGAGAACATTGATTCTTTACTTCATTGTCTCTGTCACAGCCTCCTTGCCACCTCAAAGCCCAAAGACTCGGGAAAGGAACTGTTAACAAAATGCAAACATGAGTACACTCTGATATCATGAGTGTACTTTGATATCATGCAAAGTCTCTGGAATTTAACAGGGCTTCTGTAACTGAGATTTGAATCAACTGTCTAAAAATATACCTGTCCTCTGAGAGTGTGGAACTTGGTGCTTTCATAGTTGAAACAATGGTTTCTCTTAAACAAGGCCAGTTTTTAAAAAGCAAGTTTTTCCCTGTGTATGAGTGAAGGTCTGGAGCAGAAACCTTTTTAGCTGATAGAATTGAATAATGGACAACCCAAAGTTGGGACTTCAATTCTCCCGAGGAACAATTGGCTTTGATCAGAACAAAGCTGTGTTCTGTGTCCTGATACTGTTCTATGTTTATATTGTAGGGAGTGGTAATAATGAGCAAACAAACAACGGCTAACAACTATGAGAGAATTTCTCTGTGCTAGAGACATTGTGCTAAAGGTCTTACACAAATTATTTCATTGAAGCCTCACAACAGCCTCATGAGGTAAGTTCTTACTGAGTTTGTTCTAAACAAAGATCAGATTCCACCCAGTGGCTCAGAAGGTCCCACGTGATCTGTAGCTCTGACCTCTGAACTGCACTGCCTGCTAGCTCTTCCACAAATCTTGTCATTTACAGTTTTCCTTCAATGCTTTAGCACTTGCTATGTTGCCTGGAAAGGTTTCCCCTCACTTATTTTAAGTCTTCATTCAAATGTCATCTTCCTGAATGAGGTCAGTTCTAACACATGGCAACACCATGTGTTAGAAGAAATGGTCCACAAGGTTTTCATGGCTTTCACCTTTCAGAAGCACATTGCCAGGCCTTTCTTGCAAGGCTCCACCGAAATCACCAAACTTAACTATCTGTGCCACCAAAAAACCTCAAAGGCCTTCTCTAATCACCCTTTATAAAACTGCAGCACCCTCTCTCTGTCACCATACACCATACTTCCTTGCTTCATGTCTTTATTTCGCATAGCAGTTAATGTCAAAGCTACACAACTGATTCAGATATTTGGTCATCTATCATCCTTGACAGATGGAGTGTAAAGTGTAAAGATTTTAATCTACTTTTGTTCATAGCCTTAAACACTGCATTTAGAAACACACCTGGAATATTATAGGCACTCAATAAATACTTTAGGATTATATTTCATACATGAAACAATATGTACAAAGTAAGTCCTTATACTTTTTGAAAGAAAGACAGCAATAGAAATTCAGATTCCAGAAACTGAAATTGACATACAGATCTTATTCCTGGGAGTTGGGGTCATTACCTTGGACAAGTAGCCAGCCAGGGACAATACACTGGCTCTGATTTATTCTTCACAAACAGCAATACACAAGGAGTCCAAGAATCACTCACATTTAGGTACTATCACTTCTCTGAATATTTTGTGACTCTTTCGGCAAGCCTTATTACCCAAGACTTGAGGGAAACATGTCAGATTGAAAATGGAAGAGATCTAGTAGCATTCCTGTAAGTACATTCCCAGGGTTTGTGCAATGCCAAGAACGACAGAACATAGCATTCATTGCTTTGTAGTTGCCATTCAGCTTGAACCGTCATTTCCTGCGTTCCTTTCATGTGATTATCATTACCCCGTTAACTGTAACAATGCAGGAATCCAACTTGTCTGCTCAGAGAGGTTCGGTCCCTCCCTAAAATAGCACAGCGAGGGGTAGACTGTGGAAAGGAATAAAATTCTTTCTCTCCCTCCAGGGTGCCCACCACTGTACACACAGCTGCTAGGTAGGCTTCAGGGTTTTCTCATTTTCCGGTGTCTTTTATACTACTGTTCACTTTTTTGTAAATTATCAATATCACATCAGTTAAAAATGTAAGAAAATCTAAATCTTCTTTTCCTTCCCGTCCTGAGAGATCTACAGTTGCACAGATCTCAAGCAGCTCATACTGGAGCACAGACACCATCACAGTTAAAAGTAGTGTCTTTGTCTGAAGTTCATTTCACGAACTAAACAACAGCCTGGCTTTTAAAGCTCTCATTATTATGGCGGGGAAAATGCAGCTGCTGACAGGATCGCTCAGAGCAGCAAACACCAGGGAAATGACAAAACTCAGCTCACTTCTGCTTAACCACAGTTTTACCAATTATTTTCTCAACAGCTTTGGAAACTTGCTTTCACCTCCACTCTTTCTCAAAAAAAATAAAAAATAAAATCAACTCCCAATGGGTGTGGGCATTGGGGCAAAAGGAAGGAGAAATTAAGACCTCAAAAACAAGAACAAATTGCTCATTTAGAAGACAGGAATTAAGGATGCCGGGGCTTTTCTTCCTTAAAAGCTCATCATTCTGTAGAAAGCATCTGAATCCGGTCCTGATTCTTTTTGAGCAGTGGGAGCAGTTTTTTCTTGCTATGTTAGTTAATTTTAATTAAAAAAAAAATAATAAGAGATTCTTGAAACGCTGTTGCTATGAAACTTCCAGGGCCACAACAGATGGTCGCAAGAGCAGTTCTCAGCTCAGAGCTCTGAGCTCTGAGCTCTGAAGCCCTCCACTCAGGCATACCATTAACATTCCTGAAATACCTTCTGATGCAAACCCACAGCCCTCCTCAGGGCCTCCCTTGTCAAGGGGCTGTGCTGAGCTGGCGTTGAAATGTCTTAGAAATGAATGACCAGGTCTCTCTAGGAAAAAGCCAGAGGAGACACATGGCTGCCGTTCCCAAGTCAACCTTTGGATAAACTTTTCTCCCTTACTGCACCTACTTTGAATGGCCATTTCTAAGTCTTCATCCCACTCCCAATCACAGATAATCCAGTTTGGACCACCAGTACCTTTTGGAAGGAAGCATGTTTAGGACGCAATCAGACTGCTGTGGAAGACATTTTAAGGACTGCTGAATCCCACATGGCATTTGGGTGTCTGATTTCTCACTAACTTCCTGATACCACTGGACAAAGCATGTAGGTTCTTTGTTCTTCTGTCTCTCTTCCAAAGTGGGATAATATTGACCCACGTGGCATGGTGTGAAGAAGTTAACAAACTGTTATTAATCTCACTCTCCTTGCCTAGAGTCAGCTGGTAGCTGAACCTCCACTGGGTTTCTGAAGCTGTAAATCAGTCATTGCCTATCAATCTCCTGCTGAGCTGCCAGTGGATTCAAACTAGCAAAAATGTGCAGCCTTTATGTTAGCAATGCAGGTCCCTACAGAATATGCCACCGGGGCTCCACACTTAGTAATAAACAAAGAAAAAATAACTGCATAAATAGCAGGTCAGTAAGGCCAAAGATAGGAGGAAAACTTGGAAATACTTGGAACACCACCCACACAGTCATTCCAGGTTGTGGTAACTTGGGTCGAATGAGAGATTTGTCAGGTTACTAAGGACACAGGTTCCAGGGTGGATCAAATGGTTTCTAGCTACCTGAAATTTGACAATTGGAACACACCCAATACGTTAGTGCTTCCAAAGATCACGGCCTTGTGGACCTAATGGAGCACTTCTACCCTGACACACAAAGGGTCATTGGTGGCATTAATAACCATAAAGGATTGGCATACTTGAGGTGGGGGGACCCCACGTGATTCTAAATAGGCATTAGCTTTTCAGGGTGGGGCCTATTTAAATCCATGCCCAGTGTTTGAATTACAACCAGGCCTTGAGTGTGGAAGCAAAGTCCTACTTAAGTGTCTGACGCCACTTGAGGAGACCTTAGAACAAATCAGCAGGTTTCAGCTCACACAAGTTCGTTAAGAGCTCTTTTTCAACAGGATCAGATGATCTGCCACAAACACCACTGTTTATCTTCCACTTTTTAAATCCAAACTGCGGTCCAGCTAAGAAGGAGAACAACCTGAAAGTGCTTAATTCCTTTCCTTCCTAAATCATTAGATACAGCCTTCCCCTGGACTCCAAAGTGTGAATATTAAGATTACTGGAGTGTTTTGTTTCTGAGGTTTTTAAATGTCTTTCAGAGATTTAACCTAACAAGAAGTGCCAGTATTTTAATAAAGTCCTTCATAGTGGGTAGAGGTGGGCAAGTTTCTCTTCCCTCCTTCATTCCCATATGTCTGAGGGCAACCAATGAGTCTCTGCATGGGGAAAATGGTACCATCCAGAGGTACCTTGGAAGAAAGTAGTAATAATCAGCAGCTGTACTCCGACACACAGGAGGGGTCACCATGAGCTGGAAGCTACTTGATGACAATAAGTAGGGCTACCACGTCCTAATACACTTGCCGGGTCCCTATGGGCACAGCCTACAAATTCACCCAGCTGGTCTGCTTTAGAATTCACAGACCTCTCCCACTTGGAAAAGTCAGCGACAAAAGCTGCCAGCTGGAATTGGTGGTTTGTTTTTTTTTTTGGGGGGGGGGGAGAATGAGAGAAGAGAGCGGGAGAGATGTGTGACGTGTGCATTTGCGTAGCGAACGGCTCAGACAGAGCTGACCGGGCGGGGCCCTGTGGGTGCCTGGAGGGGAGGCTGAGAGAGCTCGCTCTATTGTGCCCCATCCACAGCGCCACCAGAAAGGGCCACCACCATGCAGCAGCAAGGGAGCCTTCAGACTTTCCAGAGCTGAAGAAAAGAGACTTCTAAAAATGGTCACTGGAGATAAAGACTGAAGATCCTTAAACATTCCCTCTTCCTCAAATCTCTCTAATGATAATCTTGTGATAAAACACACACACACAGAGCTTAGTTATGAACAGTTATGTTAAATTATGTATTTGGGAGTTCTTTCGTACTCTGAAGACATATATGAACTTTCTACACTTAATAGGAAATGTGGGGTTTTGTTTTTATATGTTTACTTTTCATTATTGATAAGGAGGGTTTCAACCAGCTCTCTCTTGCCTCCCATGTACTTTAATCATATTCCTAATGTTACTTTTTAGTTAAGAGATTACAGTGGAGATAGTATTTATTCCTTCCTGTGTAAAAATTTGTTCTTAGCCCAGGAAATCACTTTTGATCTATACACTCACTAGGTTGCAATTCCTAAGAGAAAGTAAAATTGTCAATTGTAACTCAATGCTCAATATTCAATAGTGAATTAATTTTTCAAAGTTCATCTCTTTCTTGACTTCATAAAAAGTTTTAAATTCACTTTCTACCTACCTATCTCTATTTTAAGATCATCACACTACTGCACACACATTATATTTAAAACGATGGTTGTACATCATATTTCACTGTGATGGTAAAAGTATGACTGTCACTTTTATTCATCAAAGCAGTAATTTTCAGAGTTTCTACTTAGTACTGTTATTGGTTGGTTTGATTATTAAAGATGTTTTTATAAACACTATTTAAAAAAAAAAAGCAGGCAAAGCTGAAAGATGGAAAATTCCAAATGACTGTGAACATTAGAAGAAAAAGATATTTCAGGATGATTAACATAGAATGTGGATGAGTGGTTGGTTTCTAAAAGCTAACTACCTCATTGCCATCACCTCCACTGTTTTCTCCAGTTCTATTTGCTATCTGGTTAAATGCCTCTTGGTTTCAGGAAGTTGTTTTCTAAACTTGAAGTGAATAAGGTGAGAGAAAGTAGTCTCAGAACTCCTTTGGATTTAAAAGAGATTTTTACATAAACTTTTCATTTAAAAAAAAAAAACCAATCCTCCCTATAATGACAAAACAGGTAAGGGTATAAGCATTAGTTCCAAACCATTAGTCTTTTCATACCAAACATTGATTACTAAATCCTCAAATTACAAGTATATTGACAGCAACCCAAGAGGGAAGACAGGATAGTCCTTTAAGTATTTGTCATCCAATTTACAAGTAAAATGAAATCAGAGCTGAGATTAAGCTTAATCAGAATCAAGGCTTAACATTCCTAAGCATCTCAACTGCTGCTTAAACAGAGGTACTAGCATTTAGAGTCTAACCTTCCCTGGTGCACAGAGCAGTGAAGCCAACCCAAAAAGAATCTATACACCCCTGCTGAAGTGGAATTCATTCATTCACTTAAACTGACCAGGTCTTTTTTAAGGAAAAGGGAATAAACTAAAAACTTTCACATCACAAGAGACAAAGATAGCTTTAGAAATAAATAAAAATTTGTAAGAAACTCAAACTCGCTGCTATGGAGCCAATTCCAACTCACAGGGACTCTCATCCGGCTTGACAGGAGGAGACTGCCTATCTTTCTCCCTCAGAGCAGCAGGTGGATTTGAAAAGCCAGAGATGCATGGCCCTTAGGGGCTGTACCCCAGGGTCTATACACCACCACAGACAGGAGTTTCAGATTGGAGGCAGCCAAGATCCTCGATGTGACTTTCATATATGAGTTAACATATTCTTGGCCTTGATTACAAGTAGGGAGTTTTTTGCTTTATTAGACTGGTTTGTTCACACCCCCCCCCCAAATTATCATTTCAGTTTCTCACAGGAAGGTGCAATGAGGTACTGGCTGCCTGTAAGGGTTGTGGTAACTTGTCAGGCTTCCCCTTTCCCATTTCCAACTTTTCTTTCTTTGTACATTTCCACCAGCACATCTGACAGGAGAATGACCTCGAGATTTCATCATCAAGCCCCTACAGCGCACCTTCCCCGCTCTAAGTTGGTTTACCACCCTCATCTAACATTTCTCTCAAGATAAATGTGAAAATAATGTCATTTAAAAATGCTTTTTAAAAAATCCTCTAAGAAATGTTTCAAAATAAACTTACCTTAAGGAAATTTAAATCTTGGCATTGCGACTGTCCCCCGTTAGCTGCTGGACATCTGTGTCCAGAGTGACAATAAGGGTAAGCCGGCCCTGGCGAGGAGCCCCAGGGACTTGAGGGAGGTGACACTGTGTTAAGATTCCTGCCTGGAAAGGATCCGCGGGAAGCCGGCCCCGCGAAGTCGAGGGCCCAGACACAGGTGTCTGACACACCGGGCCACCTCTGCTCGGAACCTGCAGCCCAACGGTTGCCCTGATTAGCCAAGTACAAAAGGCAGTTCAAATTACTGCCCTCCTCCCGACCAATCGCCGGCCAGCCTGCCTGACAGTAGCAGGAACCCGGGTGTAGGGGGTGTGCACTGCGCGAGAACCTGAGAACCGGTTCCTACTGGGGCTGCCGGACACCGGGCTCCTGCATGCATTCCTTTCCCCAGCTCTGAAGGAGCTGTTTGTCAGTCTGTGCTAAGTCAAGCTTGTGGGACCTGGTAAGCTCTTCCCTGCAAGCGTGGCTCCTGGGTCTTTGGACTCTTAAAAAAACACAACAACAACCAAACCCAAACCCAAACATGATACAGTGTAATTACAGTAAAAAAATAAGGTAAAAACTAGCGTGGGCAGCTTTAAGCAGAATTCCTCTTTCCTGCCTCTTATTCTCTCTCCCTTGTCCATCTCCACTCAGGTCTCTCTGCTACTGAATAAATTCCATTCTTAGTTAGCTATGGCTTTTGCAAGCAATACTTTCTAGTGGAAGCTAGGAGAGGGTGTGATAAAAAGAAAAACCTTTCTCTGGACATTGGTTCCAGCAATGAAATTCATAATTTGTTAAAAAAAATCATCTAATAAGTAAAAATTTGTAGAGAGAGTGATTGTGAAAACAAAATTGCAGTTTTTACTGTTTAAATTTTGTACCACTTAATATGTTGATCTAAAATAGGGGGAGACTGTTTTTTATAAATACACTCTGGCTAACAGCTGAAAATGGAAAATGCTAGCTAGCCGTCAACATTAGAACTCTTACATTTTAAAATTCAGACAAAGATAGTGCAATGTAGCCTGCCTCTGTTTCCTGCACGACTATACTAGCTAAAGGAATCCCTAAGCAATCAGTTAAAGGAATTTTACTTCCATGTATTATCTGAGCTCTTGTAACTGTAATCCTTTGCATCTGTATGGATAAGGAGGGCTTGAATCAAGTTTTGGTATTTGCCCCAGACTGTAGGGATCAGCTTAACAGTAACCATAGACCAAAGAAAAAGAAAGGGACTAACATACATAGAAAATGAGGCTCCAAGAGTATCTGAGTTTGTGGGTCTTTAAGCACACATTTTCCATTAGTTTACTGCTACCGTTGTAGGAAAACACAAGTCATATCCAGAAGCTTCCTTGCTAAGGAATCTGAAAGTCTCTCAGACTGGTTTGAGAAACAAATAAAAGAAAAAGAGGGCATGGCCTCAGGCAGACATATATGCATGTGCACATACACTAATGCTGGCACAAAGAAAAAGAGAGAGAGATACTGGGGCAGAATTCTAAAATACAGAGTTCTAAACTCTGGTGGCCCAGTTCGTAGGGAATTGCACTGTTAATCCAAAGATGGCATTTCTTCAGTGGTTCGACTACACCAGCTGCTTAGAGGGGGAAAGATGGGCAGTCTCCTCCTATGCAATTTACAGTCCCCCAAAACTCACTAAAAGATCAGCTGTTAGTCAGTTCCCACTGGACAGCAATAACTTTGTGTTTTAGAGAAAAGTAGTAATCTTCTTTCCTGAAACCATGAACATCTAAAACATCCTCAAGGATGTCACTGCATGTTAAAGATGAGATGAATTTTCTTCAAAAACAGTTCTTGTATCAACTAGAAAGACTCTTTCTAGAACATTCCATTGGTATTCCAGAGCTATTTATATTCTTAATAATGTGAAATCTAAGGAAATCAAGTTGAGGCAAATGTGAGTGGTGATTTGGGTGGGGCAGTGATCTGTCAGAAGCGAGCCTCCCACTGAATCTTGCATTTTAAGAGCCTTCTTTCAAAAGTGGCCTTCTTTCCTTTTGAGAACTCAAAATGCTTATTCCTGTTTTTCTGATGCACTCTTCCCACTCCCCAGCCTCCCCAGCCTCCACCTCTCAGATGCAGTTCCTTCTGTCACGCTGGCTTCTCCCAGCAAGCCTGAGTTCAAGAGCATCCAGGCCACAGGATTCATTTGGAACCTGTCAGATTTAACAACCTCCTGCAGCTAAGCCTGTCTTCATCTGTGGACTGACAAATAGTGATGTCTGACACTTGTTTATCAAGTCGCCTAGTGTGGGAATGCCATTCTCTCCCAGCAGCAAGCCAAATGTTTGCTGTGGTCTAAGGAGGCAGCAGTCTGAAATATTTCCTCATCATTTCACCAGGCATTCTACCTGGTACACCTGTGTCCAGCCTCAGCTCACTTCAAATCTACTACTTTCCAGGCCTGTGAAAAGATCTTTAATAGGTTGTCTATTTTAGGAATTGTATATATTATGTATGTCTTCCTAAGCACTGAGTGATTTTGTTGTTATCAAGTGCTGTTGAGTCAAGTACAACTCCTAGCAAACCTGTGACCAATTGTGTGAATCTAGTCCTATCCTGTACTATTTTCACCACCTCTGATACACTTGAGCCCATCGCTGCAATCATTGTGCTAATCCATCTCATTGAGGGTCTTTCTTTTGCTGACCTTCCACCCTTCCAAGCATGATAGTCCTTTCCAAGGAATAGCCTCTCCTAGCAACATATCCAAAGTATGAGAGACAAAACTTTGCCATCCTTGCCTCTAAGGGGCACTCTGGTTGTACCTTTTCCAAGACATTACCTGTTCATTCTTTCAGCCATCCATGGGATATTCAGTACTCTTCTCCAACACAACTCAAAGGCATCAATTCTTCTTCTGCCATCCTTATTCACTGTTCAGCTCTCAGATGCAGAGCAAGTGACAGAAAGACCATGGCCTGAATCAGGCACACCTTAGTCTTCAGAATGGCATAATAAAGGAAATCCTTGTGTGACTCTTAGACATTCATCAGAAAATGGTCCTCATCAAATAAAAAAAAAAAAAAAAACAAAACACCTACTTCTGTAAAGTTGATCTGATCCATGGTGACCCTCCATGGTGTTTACAAGGCTGTTAAGTCTTCATAGGAAGAGGCTGCTCATTAGTCACCCTCAGAGAAACTGGTGGATTTGAACTGTTAATCATTTGGTTACTAATGCATTATACACCTCCAGGGCTCCTTGTTCAAAATTTAGGGAAGTTAAAATAAACCAACAGATTTTTAAAAAATCAGTGCTACTGATTTTCACTACTCCTTTCACAATTAGACGAATAAGCGGGTAGATCAAACTGTATGAAATTTCTAATATTTGTCATTTTTAGCACATTAAAATAACAATTTTGTGTGATTCAACCTCATAGCTAAGTATTACACGCAAAGGATTATTTTCCCAGTGTGTTTGTGTTGTTCTGTTTTACATATATTCTCTCATTTCATCATGACACAATTTTATACGGTAATCAGGGGACTGAATGCTTGATCTGATTTTTCTAGCTCTCATCTTATCGTTCTCATGATTGTCTCGGCCACGCTCTTGTATGGAATTGGGTCAATCATTATGCAACCAGTGGCTTAAATACACCCAGCAGTATTGAGTCCCTTGAGGCCCAGCTAAGGGATTGGCTAATTTTCCAATCTTGTTAGGCTTCTCTAAGGACCAATCCCATGGAGATTGGGAAGACCTCACTAGCATCAAACAAAGGTTTAAGCAAAGTTTGTCCTTTGGCTCCTGTGTCCCTGCACTGAAAACTTCCTAGAATGAGAAGGCAACACTTAAGATGGAGAGAAAATGGGCAGGATGCCCAGAGAGAGAGAGGGAGAGAGAGCTGGGTGCTTCCATGAAGGAGTACACTGGTAGAGTGCCTTTGTGAAGGAAGTTTACTGCTAAAGAGCTATAAGACTTGCCCAGGCAAGGCAACCTATTCAACACACTGTCCAGCCTGGGAGCAACATGGGCCCTCAGGCAGCAAGAAAGAGTACCATGTGGGCCTGGATGACACGGCAAGAGCCAGCAGCAAAGGCCTAGAAGGGCCCAACAACAAGGATTTCATGCAAAGGTCTTACTGCCAGCAAAGCATGGCCCAACAAGGTCCTACAACAGAGCAGAAGCTTCAGGTACCATGCAACTCCTCTGCGTGGCGCTGTGCTAGCCAGAGGCATCTGCTAACCTGAACGTGCACCTGTCCAGTGCTACCAGAATGGTCACTGTGCACATTCTGTATGTCTCCATGCACACTTCCAGAAAGGGTAATCACTTTCCTTTTGAGAGCTTCTTATCCTTTAAAAAAAAATTATGAGATGTTTTATTTGTCACATAAAATGGTATAAGGAGGCATATTGCATGACTAGAAAGAAATGTTGTCCTATTTTTTTAATGCAGGGAAATCAGAGATATATTTTCATCTGCTGCTTGTTTCATTGGAAGTTTTTAAAGGAAAAGGTTATACATATATATATATACAAAAAAGTCTACCTACATATTATTAAAGACTTTTAATATTTTACAAAAAGTTGTCTTAAAAAATTTTATTTTCAATTGATATTTTAATGAAAGTTTTCCATTCGTTTATTGTTGCACATTTTCCTCCCTACCACCCCATCGTCAGCCCCCTCTTCTCTTTAAAAAGATTCTTTCATTGTTGTACAATATGGTTAGAAGAGATACTATAATAGCTTTCACTTAGCCAATGCTGTGTAAATGTCTTTCTCATTAATCCAGCTCAATCACTTCACTCCCAGGAATCCTAAGGCTGCTTGGAAATTTGAGGTGCAGCGTGTCTGCACGTCCAACGCAAGCAGATAAACATCAAGGTAAATACCATTAATACTATTCCAGCCTGGCCAATGAGGACACTGAAGCTTGGAGAGGTTCAAGAAACAAACATTCCATAGCCAGCAGTCGGTTGAACTGGAATTCACAGCCACGCAGTCCAGTGCCAAAGCCCAGGCTCTGAACCATACCCTCTGCAAAGGAGACTCTATATTCTGACTTTGACAATGATTAACTTTGGGACGCTGAGCAAATTATCTTCTCCAAGCCTCAACTTCTTGTTTTAAATGAGATGGGCTTAAATGTCTTCTTTGAACACAAGCCAGTTTCTATCTGACTATGGAAAAATAGCCATAGATCTAGCAGGGACATACAGTCTTGGGATACTGGATTATCTTGCTGAAACCTCTACATCAATTTTTTTTTTAAACTTCAGTTACATTTATTCTGTCTTCACCTTAATTGTATCCATACTAAAGCTACTTAGGAAAAAAATAAATAAAATGACATGGGCTGATGTTGTTGGTTGGCGTCTAGTTGATTCAGAGTCACGATGAGCCCATGCCTGTGGAGTAGAACTGATCCATAGGGTTTTCAAGGTTGTGATGCTTTGGAAACTAGATCACCAGGTCTGTTTCATGAGGAGCCTTTGGTTGTTTTTGAACCTCCAAATTTTCAGCTAGATGTGTTATGAACTGTCGACTTGACTATGACTCATAGTGACCATATGCACAAGAGTTCTGAATCCTGTCCTATCTTGAGCCAATCTATCTCTGACACACCTACCCCCATTGCCACAGTCATCATGTCAATCGTTCTCATTCAGGGGTCTTCCTCTCCTGCACTGTCCCTCCACCTTTCCAAGCATGATATCCTTCTCCAACGACTCATCCCTCCTGGAAACATGCCCAAAATATGTATGTTTCAGCTAGTAGTTGATTGCTTAATCATTTTATTGCTGTTGTTCTGTCAGGAACAAAAATGGTACTGATAGAAGTTACCCATATAATGTGAGAAGGACCCCGGTTAGTGCAATGGTTAAGCACTTGGCTGCTAACTGAAAGATTGGCAGTTTGAAACCATAAGCCCATCTACAGAAGAAGGATGTAGCTCTGTAAAGATTTATAGCCTTGCGAACCCAGAAGGGCAGTTCTACTCTGTGTCATACGAGACAGGATCAACTCAGGAGCTTTGGGTTTGATATGAGGACTGACTGATTGCAATGCTACTGGTGAAGCATTTAGCATAGCACCTGGCCCACTGGACGAGTTCAGGCATTAATTACACTGGCAGCGGTGTTGGCAAATGATCGTTCACCTTCACCAGACCTGAAGTATGACCACGTGCAGTGTTTATATTATTCTCTGAGGGCTGGGTGATCACTCACAGAATTCTAGGGTCCTCAGATTTATGAACAGTACCCCAAGAGTGTGCACTGCTGTAGTACATAGGACATTCGTCAGTCTGGAACCTGCACCAGCTCCTGTCATTTTGGGGGGAGACCATCTATACCATGCACCCCCCCAGGTAAAAGCCTGCCCCTGCCCTCAGCTTCATCTTCTATTTCCTCCTTCATCTACCTCAGATTCCTAAAAGGAATGTGTAATGTTCTTTCACAAACATCTTAGACGTCTCCTTTATTGGCTGCACCAAGTCAGACCATCTATGTTTCAATAAGCAGTGTTGATACAATCTGGAAGCTATATTGTGGAGCCTAGTATACTGGAACTGCCAGAGTCCAGGCTGGGTTTAGAAGGGGTCATGGTACTAGGGATATTGTAGCTGATGTTAGATGGATCTTAGCTGAAAGCAGGGAATACCAGAGGAATGTCTATCTGTGTTTCATTGATTATGCAAAGGCATTTGACTGCGTGGATCATAACAAACTGTGGCTGACTCTGAGAAGAATGGGAATCCCAAAACATTTAATTGTGCTAATGTGAAACCTATACTTGGACCAAGAGGCAGTCATCAGAACAGAGCAGGGCAACACTGCATGGTTCAAAATTGGGAAGGGTGTACACCAGGGATGTGTCCTTTCTCCATACCTTTTCAACATGTATGCAGAGCAGCTTCTCTGAGAGGCTGGGCTCTGAGGAGAAGCGTGGCATTAGGATTGGTGGAAGATCTATCAACAATCTGCGTTATGCAGATGATGCAACCCTGCTTGCTGAAACTGAGGAGGACCTCATGCACTTGCTGCAGAGGGTCAAGGACTGCAGCCTTCAGAATGGATTGAGGCTCAATGTCAAGAAGACAAAGATTCTCACCACTGGACCAATCGGTAGCATCAGAATGGATGGCGAAGAGACTGAGATTGTTCACAGCTTCAGTTTGCTCAGCTCCACGCACGGTCAACACTCTTGGCACCAGCAGCCAGGAAATCAAAAAACGTATTGCAATAGGAAAGTCTGCTGTTAGGGACCTCTGTAAAGTACTCAAGTGCAACAGTGTCTCTCTGGAGACTAAGGTGCGCCTGATACAGGCCACGGTCTTTGCAATCACTTGTTATGGGAGAATTTGCGCCTTTGAGCTGTGGTGCTGGAGAAGAGTATTGAATGTACCATGGACTGCCAAGAAAACAAACAGATTCATCCTAGAGAGGGTTAAAGCAGGCTACTCCTTGGAGGCAAGGATTCTGGGGCTTCGTCTGACATACTTTGGACATGTAAGGAGAGACAGGTCCTTGGAGAGGACATCATGCTTGGTAGGGTGGAGGGACAGCGCAGGAGGGGAAGACCCTCTATGAGGTGGATTGATTCAGTGACTGGGGTAATCGGAATGGGTGTGTCAGAGGCAATGCGATTGGCACAGGATAGAGCAGAGTTTAAGGCTGTTGTACATAGGGTAGCTATGAGTCGCAAACAACTCGACGACACATAAAAACAACAACAGTGTACTGGAGAGGGGGAGGGAGCCTTGTTGTTCCCTCTGGTTCAGCCAATGATTAGCTAAGTGACCTGAAACAGCACCTCTGGGCTCTATTCCTTATCCTTCAGCCAGGATTCTGGTTCAGAACATCCCTAAGTTTTCTTCCCATTTCTAATATTTGTGGTGAAGATAAAAAGAAGAATGTGCCAGATGAGGTTGTGAGAAAATACAATGCCTTTCTTTCTCTCTAATAAAGCTAAAAGCTTGTCCAGTCAAGCACACCCTGTTTCCTTTTGATTACCTTTAAAAGAACAAACGCACAGACAGAAGAGTTTTATATTACACTGTTGATAAACTGCAGCCCCAGATGGATAGCCTTACTTGCAGATCACTAGGTTTCTGCTGGTATTTTTCCTTAATGATTTGCACATGTCCTTGAAGGGTGTTTAGGGTCAGAGATCAGGGTCTCTGGAAGAAAAGCTGCACAAAGTAATGAAGAAAATGTGCCTTGTTTACCTTTTAGTGCTCTGGTGTCTATGTCCTTAACATAAAAGTATTCTCTGAAAGTTGTAAGGTAGATTAACCTTCTACACACAATAAGTTTGGATGTGTATAGCATAAACAGCTTCTTAGCTAAAAGCAGAGAGTATAAGAGAAATGTCTATCTGTGTTTCATTAACTATGCAAAGGCATTTGACTGTGTGGACCACAACAAATTGTGGCTAACCTTGAGGAAAATGGAAATCCCAGAACACTTGATTGTGCTCATGTGAAATCTATACTTGGACCAGAAGGCAGTCATCAGAACAGAGCAAGAAAACACTGTAGGGTTAAACATCATGAAAGGTGTATGCCAGGGATGCATCTTGTCTCCATACCATTTCAATCTATATGAGGAACAGATCATCTAGGAGGCTGGACTCTGAGGAGGAATGTGGTATCAGGATTTGAAGGAAAACTCATCAATAACTTGTGTTATGCAGATGACACAAACTTGCTTGCCAAAATGAAGGAGGACCTAATAGGTTTGCAGTGAAGGTCAAGGACTACAGTCTTCAATAGGGATTGAAGCTTAACATCAAGAAGACAATGATTCTCTTTCTTCAACGAGATGGAAAGGCAATCTCAAAATTCATTTGAAATGGAAAGAGACCCCGAATAAGAAAAACACTCCTTAAAAAGAGAAACAAGGTAGTAGGCATCTCCCTGATTTCAAATCCTACTACACTGCCGTAGTGGTCAAGACAGCATGGTATTGGTACAATAACAGACACATAGGTCAATGGAATATAGAATTCAGAAATCAGCCCATCAATCTATAGTCAACTAATTTTTGACAAGGAGATGAAATCAGTTAACTGGAGAAACAACAGACTTTTTAACAAATGGTCTTGGCAAAATTGGAAAACCATCTGCAGAAAACTCAAACAAGATCCATACCTCACATCATACACAAAAATCAACTCAAAGTGGGTCAAGAACCCAGGACTCAAAGCAAGGACTATAAACTTCATTAAAGAAAAGCTTGGAAGAATCCTAGAAGCACTAATCCACAACTCGAACAGTCTTCCAAGCATTCTGAAAAATGTACAACCAGGAAAGGATAAAATAGATGAATAGGACCTTCTAAGAATCAAATCCCTATGCACATCCAAAAACTTCTCCAACAGGGTAAAAAGGGAAGCCACAGACCAGGAAAAAATATTTTGTAATGACATGTCTGATAAGGACATATCTAGAATTTATAGAATACTCCAGCACCTCAATAAGATAAAGGTAAACAACCTAATCACAAAATGGGCACAGGATATGAACAGACACTTCACCGAAAAAGACATTCAGATGGCCAACAAACACATGAAGAAATGTTCAAAATCCCTAGGTCTAAGAGAGATGCAAATCAAAATAACTATGAGGTATCACCTCATCCCAGTAAGAATAGCAAAATATAACAGAGCAGCAAACATCAGATGCTGGCAAGGTTGTGGACAAACTGGAACCCTTATTCATTATTGGTGGGAGTGTAAAATGGTGCAACCACTATGGAAGGCTGCATGGAACTTTCTCAAAAAGTTGGAAATGGAAATATCATTTGACCCAGCAATTCCACTACTGGGAATATACCCTAAAAAAACCATAACTTCCACCCAAGCAGATATATGCACACTCATGTTTATCACGGCTTTGTTCACAATAGGAAAGAGTTGGAAACAGCCCAAGTGTCCATCAATAAAGGAATGGATAAAGAAGCTGTGATATATTCACACAACGGAATATTATGCAGCACTGAAAATCAAAGAACTCAATGAAATATTATACAAAACGGGTGACCATGGAGGACATTATGCTGAGTGAAATATCTCAGTCACAAAAAGACAAATACTGCATAGTGCCACTGTTGTAGAACAGGACTGATATGGGGATGGGGAAACTAAGAAAAGAGGGGCTAAAAAATGTACACAGCAATGAATTAGACAAGGGAGAGAACTATAGAAAAGAAATATATGATTAGGTATTATTGGCATGACAAAGTCCAGAATAAAGTAAAGAGTAAAGAGTCTAGAATAACAGTAAAGTGGTGGTGGTGGTGGTGGTGGGGTTACTGTATAACAATGAAAGAACATTTTTCCTAAAGAAAAAAGCAAACTGGGGGTGGGGGGGAGCGGAAGTAGGTACAGGGAGGAAGATGTGCAAGAATGAATGAATGGAAATCTGAGTTCTTTATAAACTTTCATTAAAATCTTATTTAAAAAAAAAAAAGACAATGATTCTCACCACTGGGCAATTGGCAGCATCATGATAGACAGTGAAGAATTGAGATTGTTAACAGTTTCAAGCTTGCTTAGTTCTACAATCAAAACTCTTGGTACCAGCAACAAGGAAATCAAAAGATGTCAGGGACCTCTCCAGAGTACTGAAGAGCAACAGCATCAGTCTAGAGACTAAGATGCGACTGATCTAAGTCATGGTTTTCCCAGTTACTTGCTTTTCATCAGAGAGCTGGACAATAACTACGGATGATAGAAGAAGAATTGATGCCTTTGCGTTGTGGTGTGGGGGAAGATTATTGAATATATCATGGACTGTTAAAAGAACGAACGGATCTGTCCCGGAGAGGGTGAAACCAGGTTGCTCCTTGGAGGCAAGGATTCTGAAGCTCCATCTGACATACTGTGAGCATGTTTCCAGGAAGGACCAATCCTTTGAGAAGAATATCATGCTTGGAAAAGTGGAGGGAAAGCACACGAGAGGAAGATCCTGGATGAGATGGATTGACTCAGTGACTGGGGTAAGGGAGCTAGGTGTGTCAGAGACAAAGAATCTGGTTCAAGATAGAGCAGGTTCAGAGTTCACAAGTGACTCGATGGCACATAAGAACAACAGTGTAAATAAGAACTTATCTACTAACAGAGAAATCAGTGCTTCCAACTCAACCAGCTGCTCTATGGGGGTGGAGGGGAAGTGGCTGTCTGCTTCTGTAAAGACTGACATCCTCACAAACTCTGTGTGGCAGGTCTGCTCTGTCTTACAGGGTCACTATGAGCCAGAATCATTTAGAAGCAGTGGGATTTTTTTTTTCCTTTTTTTTCCTTTTTTTATTATTTCTTTTGTGTGAGTGTACTGTCAAATCAGATCTGACTGGTACAGGAGGAAATTGTCCCTCCTTCCCCGGCAGAGCATCTGGTGGATTCGAACCGTGCGCCTCTGGGATTGTAGTTGCAGCTCCTTGCCACTAGGCCACCAGAGCTCCCCAAGAAGCAGTGCGATTTTGTTGAGTTTGTTTTGGTTTCTTTTTAATGACACAAACAGGAACCTTGGCATACAATGGGTAAGTATTCAGCTGCTAAATAAAAGGTCATCTTGACATTGCAGCTCAAGGTAAAGAAAACAGAAATCCTCACCATTGGACCAATAGACAACATCATGATGTTCTTGTTGTTGTTATGTGCCGTCGAGTCGCCTGCGACTCATAGCGACCCTATGTACAACAGCCCTAAACTCCGCTCTGTCCTGTGCCAATCGCACTGTCTCTGATACTCCCATTCCAATTATCCCAGTCACCGAATCAATCCACCTCATAGAGGGCCTTCCTCTCCTGAGCTGTCCCTCCACCCTCCCAAGCATGATGTCCCTCTCTAAGGACCGGTCTCTCCTCACAACATGTCCAAAGTATGTTAGACGGAGCCTCAGAATCCTTGCCTCCAAGGAGCCACCCAATTTAACCCTCTCCAGGACAAATCTATTTGTTTTCCTAGCAGTCCATGGTATTCTCAATACTCTTTTCCAGCACCACAGCTCAAAGGCAACAATTCTCCTTCTATCCTCCCTGGTCATTGTCCAACTCTCTGATGCATAACAAGTGATTGCGCAGACCATAGCCTGTATCAGACACACCTTAGACTCCAGAGAGTCACCATTGCTCTTCAGTACTTTGGAGAGGTCCCTAACAGCAGACTTTCCCATGGCAATGTGCCTTTTAATTTCCTGGCTGCTGGTGCAAAGACTGTTGACTACAGAGCCAAGCAAACTAAAGCTGTGTACAATCTCAATCTCTTCACCATCCATCCTGATGCTGCCAATTGGTCCAGTGGTGAGAATCTTTGTCTTCTTGACATTGAGCCTCAATCCATATTGTAGGCTGCAGTCCTTGACACTCTGCAGCAGGCGCTTCAGGTCCTCTTCAGTTTCAGCAAGCAGGGTTGTGTCATCCACATAACGCAGGTTGTTGATAAATCATCCACCAATCTTGACCCCACATTTCTCCTCATAGAGCCCTGCCTCCCGGATAATCTGTTCTGCATATAGGTTGAAAAGGTATGGAGATAGGATGCATCCCTGGCGTACACCCTTCCCAATTTTGAACACTGTTCCCTTGCTCTGTTCTGATGACTTCCTCCTGGTCCAAGTATAAGTTTCGCACATGTACAACAACATCATGATAGCTAGAGAAAAGATTGAAACTGTTAACGTTCATCTTACTTGTATCCATAATCCACACCCTTGGTACCAGCAGTCAGGAAATCAGGAGATGTATTTCACTGGGAAAGTCTGTGGTCAAGGACTTCTTCAAATTATTGAGGAGCAATGATTCAGTTTGAAGACTAAGGAGTGCCTGATTCTTTTCAGTCACCTGCAATGCATCTGAGAGCTGGTCAATGAATAAGGATGACTAAAGGAGAATTGATGCTTTTGAACTGTGGTGCTGGAGCAGAATACTGAATATCCATGTATTACCAGAAGAACAAATAGACATGTCTTTGAGATGGTGCAGCCAGAGTGTTCCTTGGAAGCAAACATAACAAAGCTTCATCTCATATACTTTGGGCATGTTGCTAGGAGAGGCTATTCCTTGGAAAGAGATACCATACTTGGAAAAGTAGAAGGTTGGAGAAAAAAAGACCTTCAACCAAATGGATTGACAGTGACTGCAGCAATAGCATAAAGTATGTCAGAGACAATGAGGATGGCACTAGATAGGAAAGACTTCAGATCTGTTGTTCATAGGGTCACTGTGAGTTGTACTCGATTCAACAGCACCTACCAACAACAACAAACAAAAGGCAATCAGTCTGAACCACCAGCTACTTTGCTTTATGTAAAATCCACTCTGAAAACCAAACTCATTGCCATCAAGTCTGACTCTTAGTAACTGTATGAGGCAAAGCAGAACTGCCCTATATTGTTTACAAGGGTATAAATCTTTCCAGAAGCAAACTTTTACCTCTTTCTGCCTTGGAGCTGTTCATGGGTTCAAACCATTGACCTTTTTTTTAATTAACACCCCAAGGGTTTTAATCACTATGTCACCAGGGCCCCTGTGTAAAGATGTTATCTTTGGAAACCCTATGGGCAGAACCCTGTCCTATCATTATAAGTCCAAACTGACTTGATAACAATGGGTACAGTGGCACAATAAATGGTTATGGACTCAACTATAAACTGAAATGTTGGCAGTTTGAAATGTCCCAGAGGTGCTGTGGAAGGAAACTCTTCACAGCTACTTTAGGGACACCAGTTAAGAAAACACCACGGAGCAGTTCTGTCCTGATGTCACTATCACTCTCAAATTGGAATCAACTCCATGGCAATTGGTCAGCTTTTTTGGTTAAAAGAACTTAGCTGCCCGACTCGGCTTGTATTTTCAGAGTGCACCAGAAGTTCAGAGCACCTTTGCAGCAAATGGTTTTAAAAATTCAAAGTTTGTCCTTAATACTTCCAAAAGGAATTTTAGGAATTTTATGAATGGAGGAATTAGAAACAACCTCTGACCTGCTTTCCTTTTTCCCTGGAGTACCCTCCAGCACACTGTATATAATACAGGTATGTATTATATTCAATCATGTATGTCTCTGTGTATTATGGTGCCTCCATGAAGACAGAGATGTTTGTTTGTAATCAAAGCTGAATTGCAAGCACCTAGAGCAATTACTGGACAATGAATAGGGATGACAGAAGAACTGATACGCTTGAGCTGTGGTGTGAGAGGAGTACTGAATGTCTTATGCACTGTCAAAAGAACAAAAAGATAGGTCTCAGAGAAAGTACACCCAAAATGCTCCTTGAAAGCAAATATAAAAAAAGCTTTGTCTCACATACTGTGGGCATGCCTTTAGGAGTGGCTATTCTTTGAAAAGAGAAAGGTGATTCACCAGATGCTCTGCTGGAGAAGGGGCGGCAATCTCCTCTTGTACCAATCAGATCCAACTCCAGTGTAAACAACAAGAAAAAATAAAGAAAAAGAAAAGGGAAAGGTGCAGGGTCAGCAAAAGAAAGGAAGACCCTCAACCAGATGGATTGGCACAGTGACTGAAGCAATGGGCTCAGGCATGTCAGAGATGGTGAGGATGGCACAGAACAGGGCAGGGTTCAGATATGTTGCTCATAGGGTCGCTGTGGGTCATACTTGACTAAGAGAGCACCTAACAACAAGAGCAATGACTGGCATTACTAGATGTTAAATAAATAAATTAAACCTTATAAAATCATGTAGAAGATCAAAGTGGGACAGGTACTCTGTATGTCTCACTTTTAGAAAGCACAGAAGCTCTGCAGAAGAAAGTGATGTTGTAGAAGAGATTATGAAGGTGAGGCTTTATAAGGCCAGAAAGTGTTTCAGTAAAGAAACTTTCATATAGTTCTGATACTTTAGTACACTTCTGCATGTTCTCACAGACAAGCTTCAGGCTGGAAGGAAGCAAGGCAATGATCATAGGAAGAATTAAATAATCCCACTTTCTATTTGCTAACCCTTTTTAAGTTAATTCCATGGAAAATGGCAATTGATGGAAACCTGGATGTTTCTGAAGGAGTCTGATCCCTGAGGTCGTCGTTAGCTGAGCCCATGTGCACTTTGCATTTGGGTGAATCTCTTTATTCCCAATTTGTTGGGATTCTGACATGAAGGTTGTTGTGATAATTCCTGTAAAAACTGTTGCAGAACTCAATGATCTTATGAGGCAGAGTAGAATGCCCTAAAGGATTTCCAAAGCTGTGACTCCTGGTGACCCCATCTGTTACAGAGAATTGCTCTCTGAGACTTTCTTGGCTACAGTGTTTACAGAAGTGGTTCACCAGGTGATTCTTCTGGAGGCACTGGATGAGTTCAAACAGCTAACTTTTTAGGTTAGAAGTTAATATCAAACCACCTGGACCACCCAGTTGCCTAACAGCTAATGTTCTTGTTATTATGTGCTGCCAAGTTTGAACTGACTCATAGATGACCCTCCAGTGGGTTTTCAGAGGTTATAAATCACATGGGAAGAGAAAGATCATCTTTCTCCTGTGGAACAGCTGGTGGATTTGAACAGTCTGCTTTGGGTTGATAGTAACAAGCCCTTCACCACCAGTCCATGGGAGAATTCCCTAACAGCTAATAGACGATGACATTTATGTTCTTATTTACTTAGGCATTTAGTTACTTGATATAGTGCTTACTATGTGTCAGGAAGGACACTAAGTATCTTGCTATTGTTATGTGGTTTGAGGCCACTAGCTGCTTTAAGGGAGAAGGACAGGAAATCTCCTGTGCAGTTAACTGCCTCTGAAAACCCACTGGATGGTCAACTATGGGTAGGTTACGACTCGACAGCACATAACAACAATAACCTTTGAGTGGAACAGACCCTTAACTGACCTTTGGTGGGTTTTAAAGGTAACAAATTGCACAGGAAGAGATTACTCATCTTTCTCCTAAGGAGCATCTGATGGATTTGAACCACATGCCTTTGGGATGGTAGCACAACTCCTTACCACTAAACTGCAAGTACACCCTAGTAAGTACCTTGTTGTTGCCATTGTTGATCACCTACAAGTAGAGCACAACTCACATGAACAAAAGACCTGAAGCCCCTCTACAGTTATCGTCATTTATCAAAGTTCATAGAGTTTTTGGAGGCATGTGTTACATATCTTATTTTTAATTCTCACAACAACCAGGAGCTCTGGTGATTCAGTGGGTTAAATGTGGGGCTGCTAACCAAGAGGCTGCTCCCTGAAAGAAAGGTGAAGCAGTCTAATGCTGTAACGACTCATAGCTTTAGAAATGTTGTGTGGCTAGCCCCATAGGATTGCTAAAGGGTTGCTAAGAGTCTGAAGTAACTTGATGGCAGCTTTGATGTGGTTAATTCGTTTTATATTTTATCATTAGGTTAATTTTACAGCTAAAGAAACTCGGGCACAGAGAGATTGACTATTTGTCCAGGGTCACACATCTAGCAAGTGGTGGTAGTCAAGTTAAAACTCAAGCAGCCTAATTTCAAATTATATGTTCTTAAACACTACCATACAAGATAAATGCTGTGCACATTAGAAGTAGAGCATGGGTATGTATGTGATATTATAGAGCCCTGAGTATTTTTCTGGCTGGCAGATTTCTTGGTGAGGATATGCCACCCCTTACCCAGCCAGATGGCACCAGAGATCAGTTGAATGGTGCCAGTCAGCAGCATTGAAAGGGACAGTTAAGCAACTAACCTAATGATAATTTAGTACAATAAAGCTTGCCTCAAATTGTGGTTGAAGCTGACAGCTTAGATAACATTTTTCCTTTAGTTCTCCTAACCCCCATCATGTGTCACAGCAGAAAAAGACAGCTTGAATCACAGTGGGACCAGCATACCCATTGCCTTGAAAGAAACTGCACACTACATATGTATAGAGGTCAACACACATAAGACCTTTCCCCCTAGTTTCGTTGTCCATAAAAATGAGTGCTTGCGATGGTAAGTACTGGTGAGATTAACGAGATCAGGATAAAATGATATCCTGTTGTAGTTGTGATGTGCCATGGAGTCACCTGTGACTCATAGTGACCCTATGTACAGCAGCTCTGAATCCTCCCCTGTCCTGAACCAGTCTCACTGACTCCTACACACCAACCCCCACTGCCATAGTTATGGTGTCAATCCATCTCATCTGGGGTCTTCCTCTCCTGCAGTGTCCCTTCCGAGCATGATGTCCTCCAAGGATGGGTCCCTCCTGGCCATGTGCCCAAAGTATGTGAGATGGAGCTTCAAAATCCTTGCCTTCGAGGAGAAATGTGGTTTCACCCTTTCCAAGACAGACCTATTTGTTTTCTTGGCAGTCCATGGCATGTTTAAGCCTCTTCTCCAGCACAACTCGAAAGCATGATGGAAAAAATGTCAACAAGTTATTTGTATCACCAGGATGACAAACTTAAATGCCTACTGAGCCAGGCAGATAGAGGAAATAGGGAAAGTGGCAGGTGTAAGATCATTGGAAGCAGTAAGTCCAAGGCATATATGGGATATGCTTCCCCTGACATGGGTACACATGGTGCCGGCTGGTCTGTTTTGTTTTTATTTTTTAAAAAGCCAGAAATCAATATTTTTCTATAAAATGTTCAGCTCTTTCATTTGAACCAAAGGTGTCCATGGTAGTTCAGTGGCAGATTTTTCACTTTCTATGAAGGGCACCCAAGTTCCTTCCCATCCCCAGCCAAGCCACCACAGTACCTTGTATGTTACTGTGATGCTGAAAAGATTCAGTGGAGCTTCTAGACTAAGGCAGACTAGGAAGAGGACTTGTCAGTCTACTCCTGAACAACCAGCAAATAAAAACCCTGTGGACCAGCAATCCAGCCTGGTAGACTGTTAGACTGAAGTAGGGTAGGTACCTCAACGGTAGCTAACAACAAAAATGTGGGACAAATAAGCATCCACTCACCAAAAACTTCTGTAAAATGTAGTTTACAAATTTCACTATTCAAAAACTTTATTGAGCTCATTGACTATTTTTTTTTTTTTAAATGAAATTGACAAGCTTTGGAAGTAGACTTGAAATGGAAGTTCAGTAGATGGAAGGGGTAAGACACTAGCTCCTGGTCAAACACCACACTTTTGAAATCTCTCTCACTCTGAGAGAGAGAGATAATTGATTCACTGCCCTCAAGCTAATTCCAACTCATGGTGACCTTCTATCAGGTTTATAAGGTTGTAAATCTTTGTAGAAGGAGACTGTCAATCTTTGTTCAAGATTAAGCCTAGAGGATTCCAATCACTAACTGTCCCCCTGAGTGTAAAGGAGACACTCCTCCCACCTAAGATGAGGAGGCTTGCAGTTATGGAAGAAGGGGAGCATACTGGAGAGTAATAACTAGAACAAGAGCACAATCCTTCCATCCTGTTTATTGTGGGGGGGAAGAAGAAAATGGTTGTTGATGTTAAGTGCCGTTGAGTTGAGTGAGATCCATAGCAACCCTATGAACAATAGATTTGAACCCTGTCCTATCCTATGCCATCCCTACTCTTCTTAGAGATGCACTAGAGCCCATTGCAGCAATCACAGTGTCAATCCATCTGGTTGACGGTCTTCCTCTCTTTTCCTAACCCTGCACCTTTTCAAGCATGATATCTTCTCCAAGGAATAGCCTCTGCTAGCAACATGCTCAAAATATGTGAGGTGTAGTTTTGTCATCTTTGCCTCCAAGGAGCACTCTGGCTGTACTTTTCTCCAAGACATAGCTGTTTGCTCTTCTGACAGTCCATGAGATATTCAGTACTCTTCTCCAACATCACAATTCAAAGACATCAATTTTTCTGTAGTCCCCACTCATTGTTCAGTTCTCAGATGCAAAGCAAGTGACTGGAAAAATCATGTCCTGAGTCAGGCACACCTTAGTCCTCAAGCTGACATCATTGTTCCTCAATAATTTGAAGAGGTTCCTGACTTCAAACTTTCTCAATTCAATATATCTCCTCATGTCCTGACTTCTAGTACCAAGTATGCTAATTGTGGATCCAATAAGATGAAATTGTTGACAACTTTAGTCTTTCCCCATTTATCATGATGCTGCTTATCAGTCCAGGGGTGAGAATTTTTGTTTTCTTGATGTTAAGATGCAATCCATATTGAAGGTTATATTCTTTGATCTTCTGCAACAAGTGCTTCAAGTCCTCCTCATTTTCAGTAAGCAAGGTTATGTCATCTGCATAATGCAGATTATTAATGAGTCTTCCAACAATCTTGATGCCACATTCTTCTTCATATAGAGAGACCAACTTCTCGAATAGTTTGCTCAGCAAACAGATTGAATAGGTATGGAGAGAGGATACAACGCTGACACACTCCCTTCTTAATTTTAAACCATGCAGTGTTCCCTTTCTCTGTTCACACAACAGCCTCATGGTCTAGGAATAGGTTTCCCATGAGCACAACTAAGTGCTTTGGGATTCTTATTCTTCTTAATGTTAGTCATAACTTGTTATGATCCACACAGTCAAATGCTTTTGCATAGTCAATAAAGGATAAATAGACATTCCTCTGGTATTCTTTACTTTCATCCAGGAACCATCTGATGTCAGCAAAGACATCCCTGGTGACTGTTCTAAATCCTACCTGAACTCCTGGCAGTTCCCCATCTGTGTCCTATTTTAACAGTTTTTAAAGGATCCAATATTTTGCTTGTATAAATCTTTTGCCTGTCTTCCAGATTCCAACTGCTTTAAATAAGAGGCTTCCAGCCAACAGACAACTGCTAATCAAAAAGGCCCACCTTCTGGGTCCCAGAGAGAACAGTAGCAAGTTTAAAAGCCTTAACTTAAAAGTTCTGATTTCCCTTCTTTGGCTTCTGGAAAAGAGAGCAAGTGTGTGAAATGATTGACGTTTGGAATCTCAAGGGCCTCAGAGAATTTTCACTCCACTGCCCTTTTTGAGACCCTCTTGGAAGGAGGAGTGGCATCCACTTATGTAATAACTTGCCTCCAGAAACCCTATGAACCTGGAGAGAGGATGAAAGGCATTCAAGCGTCGAGCACTCTCCTTCATAGGGTCACTATGAGTCACACTTAACAACAACAACAGCCCCTTTTGAGACCCTCGAAGGGTATTGTGGAGTGACTCTGACTCCGCTCAATACATAGAAAGGAGTAGTCTAACCAACGGTTAGATACAGAGGCAAGAGGAAAACAGAGGATGGAGATAAATGCATCTATAAATTCACCAAAGACTGCTGGCAGGTAACAGAAGTTCAAATAGACAGAGAGGGACCTCTCTTTAGAGTCATACCCAGGCTTCTAATTCCTGTTCTTTTAAGCCACCTACAAAGTTCTGTTGTGATAACACCTTGTTAAATACTATGGAGAGATCACCTTTTCTCTTTTGACCATTGGTACACAGGTCACCAACAAGGGGCTTTGTTATTGTTAGGTGCTGTGGAGTGGAGTAAGATTTATAGTGACCCTGTGACCATTAGATCTGAACCCTGTCCTATCCTGTGCCATGCTCATCATCTCAGACACAACTGAGCCCATTCCCACAGTCACTGTGTCAATTAATTTGGTTGAAGGTCTTTCTCTCTTTCTCTGACTCTTCACAATTTTAAGCACGGTGCCCCTTTCCAAGAACAGCTGCTCCTAAGCAACATGTTCAAAGTATGTGAGATGATGTTTCTAGATGCCTACTTTATCACATATGAATTATCACAGAATCCCTACAGTGATCTCAAAATAACCAAGTGATCATTTTAACAGCTATTAGGGTATCTGACATGATCAGAGTATCCCTCCTAACAAGATGTTCAAAGTATGTGAGACAAAATTTAACTCTAATCAGTTTGTCATCAGAGAGCACGTTCTTTTTATTTTGAGATATTCATGGCCTGTATGGTTGTTGGTTGTTGCCTGTGAGTTGGTTCTGACTCAGCACCTGTATGGATAACAGAAAGAAATGCTGCCCCGTTTTGAGCATCCTCAGAACAGTTGTTTAGTTGTTCGAGTTCATTGTTGCGGCCATTCTGTTAATCCATCTTGCTAAGGATCTTCCTAAAATAGCCTTCTAAAATACTAATAATAACTTTATTGCACTGTTTTATATTTGTGTAAGATTTTATGGTTTTCAAAGGACTTTCCTAGCAAGTCATCCCCTGGCAAGGTTCTCAGGGAGCAAAAAGTGGAAAGACAAGTTTAGATGTGGAACCAGGAAGGCAAAAGTGTGGTGAAATAATCTCTAGAGAGGAAAGATCTGAGAGAGATACAAGGGAAGGCGGAGGGAGAAGGAACCCAGCAATGAATAGCAAAATGTGGAAGCCAGGTTCTTCACTGAGGTATGGGAGTGAATAGAACAGGAAGACAAATTTCAGCTCCTTCAGAAATTGGTTAGACCTGAAAACAAAGGTGCGTCCAGAGCTACGGTTAAGTACGAGATTGCTTACAGCTTAAATTCAACAGCACTTATCAATCATTTACTCTTTGAAAAAAAAATGATCAAATCTCATTAAAACATCCAACTGTCCTTTTACGAAACAATGAATACTCCAAAATTTCAGTATCACTCAGGTACTTCAATCACCTATAAAATACAGAATCATCTGGAATCATGCTGTGGGCTTTTTTGGGTGTGTGGGGGTTCTTTCCATACCTTTTCAATCTACATGAAGAGTAGATCATTCAGGAGGATGGATTTTATGAGGATGAATTTGGCATCAGGATTGGAGGAAGACACATCAATACCCTGCATTATACAGATGACACAACCTTGCTTGCTGAAACTAAGGAGTTACTGAAGTATGTGATGCAGAAGGTCGAGGACTGCAGTGCTCGATATATTGAAGCTCAACATCAAGAAAACAAAGATTCTCACCACTGGGCCAACTGCCATCAACATGAAAGATGGAGAAGAGATTGCAATCATTGACAATTTCAGCTTGTTCAGTTCCACAGTCAACACTCTTGGCACCAGCAGTCAAGAAATCAAGATGAATTGCACTGGAGAAAATCTGCTGTCAGGGAATTGTCCAGAGTGCTGAAGAGCAATGCTGTCAGTCTGGAGACTAAGGTGAGCCTGATCCAGGCTATGATCTTCACAATTACTTGCTATGCGTCAGAGAGCTGGACAGTGACTAAGGCTGATAGAAGAAGAAACGATGCCTTTGAGTTGTGGTGCTGAAGAAGAGTATTAAGCATACCATGGACTTCCAAGAGAACAAACAGGTCTGCCCTGTTTGTGAAGAGTGTGAAACCAAGTTACTCCTTGGAGGCAAAGATTTTGAAGTTCCATCTCACATATTTTGGTCACATGGCCAGGAGGGACCAGTTCTTGGAGAAGGACATCATACTTGGAAAAGTGAAGGGACAGCACAGGAGAAGAAGACCTTGGATGAAATGTACTGACACAGTAACTGGGGCAACTGTGTCAGAGACAGTGAGGCTGGCTCAGGATAGGGCATGGTTCAGAGTTATTGGGCATAGGGTCGCTGTGAGTTGAAGGCAACTCGATGGCACATAACAACAACAGGGCAGGATGAAGAGCAAAAAATTATGAGTCTGTATTCATGTCTTACTCATACTCATTACCATGGAATCAATCAAAACGGATTCATAGCTGGCCCTTCAGTGGTTTTTGAGGCAGTAAATCACACAGATTGAAACTGCCTGTCTTCTGCCATGAAGAAACTGCCATCTTTAGCCCCGAGAGCCACTGGTGGATTCAGAATGCCAATAAGGCACTGCCACTGGGTTAGTAAAATGTAACTTCCATTGGACTATGCCATCAGAGCTCCCAATGTATCTTAAACCACAAAGCCCTTTCTCTTTCTTCTCTTCTTGTTTTGCTTGTTACCCTATTTCTATTTGTATTGGCATGTAGATACACTTCCATCAGATCAGTTAGACAAGACAGGCAGGCTAGTCCATTTAGGAGAATGTGAAGCAACACGGCTGGGGAAACAGAAGGTACCATCAGTGTGTATAATGTTTAAAGTGAAACAAAAGCACTGGTGGAGCCCACTGGGTTGGTCAGAGGCTGAAGGACCCAGTGCTGGTTCCAGGCGCTTGAGCAGGCACTGAAAACCTGCTCATCCAGAACACAATGACTTAAAAACTTGGGCTTTCGGCTCAGGTAGATTGGAGATCCTTGGTCAAGTCACCCTCTTCAAAGTCTCAGTTTTCTTATCTGTCAAATAGGAAAAGCTTAAAACAGTAACAATAATAAAGAGTTATAGTGGTACAATGGTTAAATGCAGAACTGTCAACAGAAAGGTTGGTGGTTTAAATCTACCCAACAGCTCCTCTGGAGAAAGTCCCAGTGATCAAAAACTGTATGGAGCAGTTCTACTTTATCAAGTGAGGTCTCAATGAGTCAGACTTAAGAATTACTAGGCTTGGAGGGCGGGGGAAGGGAAAAAATGCAATAATGAATGAATGGAAACCCAAAGTCTCTGTAAATTTTCATTAAAATTAATAATAATTAAAAAAATTTTAAAAGGAAAAAAAAAAACCACTAGGCTCAAGGGCACCTAACAGTAATGGTGGCCTAGTGGCAAGAAGCTGCACTGCAATCCTGAAGGTACACAGTTCTAATCCATCAGCTGCTCCATGGGAGAAGGAGGGGCAATCTCCTGCACAATTAACTATCTCTGGAAACCCACCAGAGGGTCAGCTATGGGTTGTTCCTACTCAACAGTAAATAACAAGAACAAAAGTAACAACCACCACCACCACCACCACTTCATGGGGTTGTGGTGAGAATTAAATGAGAAGCTACAGATGAAAATGCTAACAACAGCCATAGCTAGCATTTGAGTGACTGCTAGAATTCTTTCTTAAAAGCTGTCAAACTACATCAAAGGATGAATGTTCAAAGCATTATGCTAAGTGAAAGAAGTCAGACACAAAAGGACATGTATGATTCAACTAATATGAAAGATCTGTTGTTGTTGTTGTTGTTGTTATTGTTGTTTTTTGGGTACTGTGGAGGCAGACACGACTCAAAGCTGCCCCTCCAGCAGGGTTTCAGAGTCAGTGAATCACATGGGAGAAGAACTGCTCATTTTCCAAGGAACAGCTGGTGGATTCAAATAGCCTGGCTTTGGGCTGGCAGCACAACTCCTTACCAATAAGACACCAGAGCTCCCTATGAAATATCTAAAAGAGGTTAATGCATTAAAGCCAAAGCAGATTAGTGAGCTCCGGAGAGAGGAGATTTTGAAGAGTTCCTGTTTAATGAGTACTGAGTTTCTGTTTAAGATAATGAAAAATATTTTAAATAGGTAGTGCAGACGATTGCATATATTGTGAATGTAATTCATGTCACTGAATTGTTTATTTTAAAACAGCTAGGTTGATGCGGCTATATACATTTTTACCACAATTAACAAGGGGGAAAAATAAAGATGGTAGGCTAACTTGTAAATCAAAATTGATTCCTATAAGTAGCATTCTAAATTTGATCTAACTGAATGCATTTCTTCAGACCCTTCCAGGAATCCTATGAATGTGAACGCTTGGTGGTCCAGTTAAGTCACCTCATGTATATTCAATGTTAAGCAGACTTCCTTTCATCCCATTTGCTTCATCTGAGAATGTTAATCCCAAGAAATGGCAAATTTAATACCACCCACACAGTCTATGTTACTTGGGGAACAAGACAGGAGTGGACACAAATTATGGGACAAAAAGAAAAAAAACCTCTCAGTACTTTGAACTCTTCGGAAAATGTCAAAGACAAATAAGCTTTTTCTAAATGTTTTATTTAAAGACCCCAAATTAAGTTTGCAGTTCAATGCCTTGTAAACCCACACATATGTAAAGAGGGAAAATGCAAGATGGACACAAAACAAAACACCCAGGGTCTCAAATTCCTGTAGGTGAGTTCATTTTTTTTTTTTTCTCTTCACTTAGTATCCCTGTAATGACCTGGAGTTCTGACCTCTGCCCCTGACTTTGAGACAGTGATGGAAAGGGGGCGAGGGATCAGAGGTTGAAAGGGCCCTTAAACCAAACAGGGCTGCCTCAGTAGATATATGCTTAATATTCGCTGGCTATAGACCCAGGATGCACTTCACCAAGAATCTCCACTGACTGACGCTGTCCACAAGCGTCTGCTCAGCACTGTGGTGACGAGATGTCAGATGTGAAACTGGCTACGCAGTGGGACACAGTGGCCAATCCTGATCAGTGACCTGTATCAGGAAGGCTATTTTTAGAAATGGCTGCAGGCTGCTATGCCCTTCTCAACATTTTTACAATATTCATCCATTTGGATCATCTTCTAGATACTATTTAACTGTTAAATAGTTCAGAGAAAATTAGTACCATCCCCAAACTCTTTTTTTTTCTTTTTTGTGGCTGCCCAGTCAGAACCAATTCATAGCTGACACTGTGTTGGATGTTGTTGTTGATTGAGTGAAACACGACTCACAGCAATGCTATGAACAAAAGGTCTGAAGCCCCTCTACAAATATCGACATTTATCAAAGTTCATAGAGTTTCCAGAGGCATGTTGTTTAGGAAGTAGATGCCACTCCTGCTTCCAAGTATGAGGATGTAAGTCAGAAGGAAGGGGACTGCCCATCTTTTTCCCTTGGAGACGCTGATGAAATCAGCCAGAGAGGAGTGACCTTGAGTTAGCAGTACAACTCCAGAAACTCCAGCTGAGGTTAAAAACTGGACATCTGAACTTCACTTCTATATCAAGGCCAAGAAAATATGCATCATTTTCTAGCAAGATAGCTACTACAATGTCAAATTAGAGCCATAACAACTCTTTTTTTTAATTGAGATGTTAATGAAAGTTCATAGAGAACTTGAATTTCCATTCATTCATTGTTGAACATTTTCCTCCCTGCCCTTCTCCCCCAGTTTGCTTTTCTCTTTGAAAAAAAAAATCCTCTCATTGTACAATTCCCCAACCCGACCCCAGTCCACTTTACTAGGCTTTTATTCTGGACAGTTGTCATACAAATAATACCTAATCATATATTCCTTTTAAACAGTTCTTTCCCTCATCTGTCAATGCAGTATGTATTATTTATCCCCTATTTCCTTAGTTTCCCCCTAATTTCGATATCAGTCCTGTTTTACAACAGCGGCATTGTGCAGTACTTGTCCTTTTGTGACTGAAATATTTCACTCAGCATAATGTCCTCCAGGGTCACCCATTTTGTATATTTCATGAGTTCCTTGTATTTCAGTGCTGTATAGTATTCCATTGTATGAATATACCACAACTTCTTTATCCATTCCTTTCTTGATGGACACTTGGGTTGTTTCCATCCCTTTGCTATTGTGAACAATGCAGCAATAAACATGGGTGTGCACCATAACAGCTCTTATGTTACAGAGTAGAACTGTGCTCCATACATTTTCACAGCCAGGACCTTTTCAGAAGCAGATTGCCAGGCCTTTGGCCTTTCTTCTGAGACATGTGTAAGTCAGTTCAAACCATTAAACATTTGGTTAGTAGCTCAGCACTTGACTATGTGAACTAACGACAGACTCCAGCATGAAGCCAAACACTTATTTGCAGATGCTGTTTAAATTGACATTGATCTATACTTTTGTGCTCATACTGATGTATGAGGCAAGGAAAGACCTACAAGAGTGGCCTCAGCCAGTTAGAGGAAGGTTCTTGCACATCCATGAGTGCTGTAGGCTCTATGCTTCATGGACCTTAGAATCAAAAGGGTGGTGTATTAACATACAGAATTCTGGTTTCATTACTCAGGTCTGATTTAAAGAATACAAGGGATGTCAAAGTTATCTAACATCTACATTAAAAAGATTATTAAGATAAAAGATATATAACACAGCATTTTCTATTTTAACTGTGTAATTTAGGGACAATCACATTCACCAGGAGCCATGGTGGTACAGTGGTTAAGCACTTGATTGCTACCTGAAAAGTCAGTGTGGTGTTATGGGTTTAATGTTCAAAATGGCTTCCCCTCTTCTTTTTATTCACTCGTTGTTGCACATTTTCTTTCCTTTCCCTCTCTTCCCCTTGCCTCAGTCCACTTTGCAAGGCAAAGTTCTAGATTGTTGTTGTGATATGCCGTCGAGTCGCCTGCGACTCATAGCGACCCTATGTACAACAGCCCTAAACTCTACCCTATCCTGTGCCAATCTCACCATCTCCAACATACCTACCCCTATTAACCTAGTCACTGAATCAATCCATCTCACTGAGGGTCTTCCTCTCTTGTGCTGTCCCTCCAACCTCCCAAGCATGATGTGCCTCTCCAAGGACTGGTCCCTCCTTACAACATGTCCAAAGTATGTCAGACAAACCTTCAGAATCCTTGCCTCCAAGGAGCATCCTGGATTCACCCTCTCTAGGACAAATCTGTTTGTTTTCTTAGCAGTCCATGGTATATTCAACACTATTCTCCAGCACCACAGCTCAAAGGCATCAGTTCTCCCTCTATCATCCCTAGTCATTGTCCAACTCTCTGATGCATAGAAAGTGATTGCAAAGACCATGGCATGTATCAGGCACACCTTAGTCTTCAGACTGATATCATTGCATTGCAGTACTTTAGAGAGGTCTCTAATCACAGACTTTCCCACTGCAATACATCTTTTCATTTCCTGCCTGCTGGTGCCAAGAGTGTTGACTGTGGAGCCAAGCAAATAAAAACTGTGAACAATCTCAACCTCTTCACCATCCATTGTGATGCTGCCAATTGGTCCAGTGGTGAGAATCTTTGTTTTCTTGATATTGAGCCTCAAACCATACTGAAGACCACAGTCCCTGGCCTTCCACAGCAAGTGATTCAGGTCCTCCTCAGTTTCAGCAAGCAGGGTTGTGTCACCTGCATAACGCAGATTGCTGATGATTCTTCCTCCAATCCTGATGCCACATTTCTCCTCATAGAGCCCAGCCTCCCGGATAATCTGTTCTGCATAAAGATTGAAAAGGTATGGAGACAGGATGCAACCCTGGCATATACCATTCCCAATTTTGAACCATGCAGTGTTTCCTTGCTCTGTTCTGACAACTGCCTTGTGATTCAAGTATAGGTTTCTCATTAACATGATCAAGTGTTCTGGTATTCCCCTTCTTCTCAGAGTTAGCCACAGTTTGTTGTGATCCACACAGTCAAATGCCTTTGTGTAATCAATAAAACAAAGATAGACATTCTTCTGGTACTCCTTGCTTTCAGCCAAGATCCATCTAGCATTAGCTACAATATCCCTAGTACCACAATCCTGTCTAAACCCAAACTGCACTTCTCTGCTAATGTGCTGTTCTAGTCAGTTTTGGATAATCCTCAGGAGAATCTTGCTTATATGTGATATTAATGATATTGTTCAATAATTTCCACATTCTGTGGTATCACCTTCCTTTGGAATGGGAACAAATATAGATCTCTTCCAGTCAGTTGGCCAAGTGGTTGTTCTCTAGATTTCTTGGCACAACTTGGTGAGCACATCTAGGGCAGCATCTGTTAGTTGAAATATGTCAATTGGTATACTATCAATTCCTGGGGCCTTATTCTTAACCTAATTCTTTCAAAGCAGTCTGAACTTCTTCCTTCATCACTGTAGGCTCTTGCTCATATGTTGTTTCATTAAATTCTTCTGTGTCTGCCAATTCTTTTTGGTATAATGACTCTGTATACTCTTTCCACCTTCTTTTAATACTTGCAGGATCACTCAATATTCTGCCCAAAATATCCTTAGGTATTGCAACTCGAGGCTTGAATTTCCTCTTCAGTTCCTTGAGCTTAAGAAATGCTGAGCAGTGCAACAATGAATGAATGAAAACCCAAAATCTCTGTAAATGTTCATTAAAGCTAATAAAATTTAATAATAAAAAAAATACAATAACCTTTAAAAAAAAAGAAATGCTGAGGGAGTTCGGCCTCTTTGATTTTCTGACTCCAGCTCTTTGCACATTTCATTATAATACTTTACTTTGTCTTCTCACGCAGCCTTTTGACATCTCCTGCTCATCTCCTTAGTGTCTTGATTTCTTCCTTCCGATTTGGCTTCTTGATTGCTGTCACAAAATGGCTTTTCTAGCAGTTGACTTTGATTTTGACTTTGGCTTTGCCATGTGGATGGGCAGGAATACGCAAACTGGGTGTGTTGGCTTATCCACAAGGAGATTGGCTCTTCTCACCACTAAATTTAGCAGATTCAGCAGAAGATTTTGAGACTCTCACCACCAATGAAGAAGCAGAGAATCCAGTGTACACCCTTCGGGGCCAGATATTCTTGCACCAGCCAGATTTACAGGAGAGCAGCAGCAGCCACAACAGAGAATCAGGGACACAGTGTGAGACAGAGCTAACCTAGCCCATGAAACCAGAGCTAAGAGCCTTCACCCAAGTTTGCTGGAGGACTGGGAAGGGGGGAGGCATCCTAACTGGCAGGAAAGCGATGTAACACTGGCCTAAAGTCGTGAGGCTGAAGGCTGAAGGACTGTGAGCGCACTTCAGAAGCCATCCTGACTGAGAAATTGTATCCTATGAACTGCCCTAATAAACCCTATAATCATGAGTATTGCAATGAATTTCGGACCCAACTGAGCACTAAGATTGATGTTGAAATTAGTAGAGAGAGGTATGGAAACATGTGGGACATGTCTCACCTTATGGGAATTGGTTCGTGGGACATGTCTGACTTTATGGGAATCGGTTCTGTATTATGGATGTTGATGGTGGGGGCAGTTCCGGCTTATAGAGTTAGAAGAGGTCAGATATGGCCGTTCCCATGGAGCCAACCACAATGACTAGATGGCAATGATTTTCTAACTGCATTTGCAATGTTATACAACTATTTACTTCCATTTTTTTAATCCTTCCAAACAGAAACTTTAATTAGTAAGTTATAACTTCTCATTTATCTTTCCTACTTAGTGATCATTAATCTACTTTCTATTTCTGTGATTTTGCCTATTTTAGATATTTCATGTAAGTGGAATTATATATTATTTGCCCTTTTGAGTCTGACTTCTACCTCATTCTCACTGAGTTGAAGCAGACTCATCAACCCTCCTGTACATTTCCTGAGGCTGTAAAGTACAGGAGGAGATGGCCCATCATTCTCACTTGAAGCTGCTGATTGATTTGGCAGATGGACATATTTATGAAAAGTCAACTCATGGTGAATTTATATTGCATAAAACAAAATGTTAGATGGTTTGCTCTTAAGAATTAAATAGTTATTCCCCTCAAAAGAGGTACTCTCAGAGTGAGAACAGAACTTACACACTGAGCAGGGGTAGGGGGAAATCTCTCACATCAGCCTTTTATAAAAGTCTAGTCTCAAGAGTACTGAAGAGCAACGGCGTTAGCGTGGAGACTAAGGTCTGCCTGATCCAGGCTATGGTCTTCGCAATTACGTGCTATGCATCAGAAAGCTGGACAGTGAATAGGGATGATAGAAAGAGAACTGATGCCTTTGAGCTGTGGTGCTGGAGAAGAGTGTTGAATATACCATGGACTGCTAGGAGAACAAACAGGTTTGTCTTAGAGAGGGTGAAGGCAGAATGCTCCTTTGAGTCAAGGATTCTGAAGCTTCTTCATCTGACATACTTTGGGCATGTTGCAAGGAGGGACTGGTCCTTGGAGAGGGACATCATGTTTGGGAGAGTGGAGGGACAGTGCAGGAGAGGAAGACCCACGATGAGATGGATAGATTCTGTGAGTGGAGTGGTGGGAATGAATATGTTGGACATGGTGAGGTTGGCACAGGATAGAACGGCATTTAGAGCTCTTGTACATAGGGTCGCTATGAGTCGCAAGTGACTCGATGGTACATAACAACAACAGTCTCTAAAATATGTTGTTGTTGTTTTCATGTGCCGTCGAGTCGCCTGCGACTCATAGCGACCCTATGTACAACAGCCCTAAACTCCGCTCTGTCCCGTGCCAATCGCACTGTCTCTGACACTCCCATCCCAATTATCCCAGTCACTGAATCAATCCACCTCATAGAGGGCCTTCCTCTCCTGCGCCGTCCCTCCACCCTCCCAAGCATGATGTCCCTCTCTAAGGACTGGTCTCTCCTCACTACATGTCCAAAGTAAGTTAGACGGAGCCTCAGGATCCTTGCCTCCAAGGAGCCACCCGGTTTAACCCTCTCCAGGACAAATCTATTTGTTTTCCTAGCAGTCCATGGTATTTTCAATACTCTTCTCCAGCACCACAGCTCAAAGGCATCAATTCTCCTTCTATGCTCCTTGGTCATTGTCCAACTCTCTGATGCATAACAGGTGATTGCGAAGACCATGGCCTGTATCAGACGCACCTTAGTCTCCAGAGAGACACCATTGCTCTTCAGTACTTTGGAGAGGTCCCTAACAGCAGACTTTCCCATGGCAATGCGCCTTTTAATTTCCTGGCTGCTGGTGCCAAGACTGTTGACTATGGAGCCAAGCAAACTAAAGCTGTGTACAATCTCAATCTCTTCACCATCCATCCTGATGCTGCCAATTGGTCCAGTGGTGAGAATCTTTGTCTTCTTGACATTGAGCCTCAATCCATATTGAAAACCTCTAAAATATAGAAAATAAAATATAGAAAACATAAAAAAGAAAGGCACTCCAAACAAACAAACAAAAAAATAAATAAAACGGGCAAAGAAAATGAACAGACATCCCTTTTCCTTATGAATCAGGGTGAAGTCTCTCTCAGGGAGGAGAGATATGGAATGGCAAAGGACACACAGACAAAGGAGATTAATCAGAACTGGCTTTGACAAGCACTGTGGCAATTGGACAATTAAAACAGACATTCGTGGGGGGGGGAAGAAGAATGAACTGGGGAGGAGGGTAGAGAAAACAGTGCAACAATGAATGAATGAAAACCCAAAATCTCTGTAAATGTTCACTAAAACTAATAAAATTTAATAATAATTTATTTTTAAAAAAAGGAAAATGAACAGACATTACCAAAGAGCACATTCTGATGGCCAAAAAATACAGGAAAATATGTTCTCTTAGCCATTAAACCTACTGCCATTCAGTGGTTTCTGATTAATAGCAAGCCTCTATCAGGTTGACAACGCTAAACATCTCACAGAACACTGCTCACCCCACCTCCCCCAAATGAAACCAATGATGGATTTCAATTGCTAACCAAGTCTCTTGGTTAGCAGGGCATTACACTATGGACCATGTCGACATTAGCCATTAGAGAAGTACAAATCAAAACGCAAGATGAGATGAGATGAGATACCATTTCATTCCTGTAAAAATGGCAATCATTAATGCACACCCATATTTATTGCAGCTTTCTCCGCAATAGTAAAAAGCTAGAAACAACCGAAGTGTCCATCAACAAATGAATAGATAGAGAAGCTGTGGTATATTCACACAATGGAATACTATGCAGCATTTTAAAACAAGGAACTCATAAAATATTATTCAAAATGGGTGACCCTGGAGGACATTATACTGAGTGAAATATCTCAGCCACAAAAAGACAGATACAGATAGGGTGATTGTTGTAAAACAGCACTGACATTGGGGTTGGAGGGAGACTGAGAAAGAGGGAATAAATAATGTGTACTGCATTGAAACAGATGAGGGAGAGAACTGTTTAAAAAGGATATATGATTGGGTATTAGTGTCATGACAGGAGTCTAGAATGAAGGGGAGGGATTGCATAACAATGAAAGAGTTTATCTTTTACTTTTCAAGGAGAAGAGTGAGTTTGGGGGGGACTGGATGGACAGTGAGAAAAGTGCAACAATGAATGACTGGAAACCCTAAGTCTCTGTAAACTTTCATTAAAATTAGTAAGAAAAACATTTAAAAAAATAGCAATCACTAAAACAAACAGAAAACAACAAAAGCTCTGGTCTGTCATTGAGGGAGCTCTGCTGGCTTAGTGTAAAGGATTGTGTTGCCAATCCAAAGGTAGGCAGTTAGAATCCACCAGCTGCTCTGTGAGAGATAGGCAGTCTCCTCCCATATGATTTACTACCTTTGGAAACACACTGGAGGGCTAGTTACGGGTCAATTCCAATAGAACACAACAAATTTCATTAAGGAGCGGCAATGCCTTCAAATACGATCCTTTTTAGTTGAAAAATATGTGTTCAATTTGGTGATATGATCTTTGACCAGAAGAAAAAAGAGCAGGAAGGATGAGCTCAGGCTGGCACTCTCAATGCAGAAAAGGCTGACTCACATTTAATGTCCTATTTGATAATAACAGTTAACATGGATATAAGCAACTCACCACAACGTTGAGGGACTAGTCATTATACCCATTTCACAGGTAATGAAACTATGAAAAGGTAAATTGGTTTGGTCAAAGGCCTTCAATTAGTAACTAGTAAAGATGGGACTCAAAGAGGCAGTATAGCTCAGGGCCCACCCAACTACATAGCTTCAACTTGGTACACTTTTGTTTTCTTTCATAGATATTCAGTGAACCCATATTCTGTGCTAATAATATTCTAGACATGGGGGATCCACCCTGAACAAAAACTCTGCCATCAGGAAGCTGATGTAATAATAAAATAGAATGTATACAGTTAAGAGTGAGCAAGGATGTATATGTTATGTTTATGGGCGAGCGCCCCACAGTCAAAAATAAAGAATAAGGATGGCTGGAGGTTACATAAGAAAGAGCTGCTATTGTTGCGCTCTGTCAAGTGGGAGCTGATTCATAGTAGTTAATCGCACAGGAGGAGATTGCCCATCATTCTCCTGCAGAGCAGCTGGTAGATTCAAACCACCTTCGCCTTCGGGATTACAGCACAGCTTGGCCACCAGTGCTCCCTAAGAAAGAGCTAGCAATTTTAAACTGGCTGTGCAGAGAACAAACATCTGGAGAAAATGAGAGAATCAATCGAGAGTATAACTGATAAAATTACTATTATTATTCTTTTTAATCTCACAATGACTTTCATCATTTGCTGCTTTATGAGGGTGAAGGACAAAAGGTTATGAAAATGCCTTGTGGCCCGCCTATGAAAGAGTCTTTGAGGTGCTCCGGACATGTGGGCCTCTACTTACTTACAATCAAGAAATAACTATGATTCCTAAGACATCTTTAAAGAAGCATTCCAAAGAATCCATTTAAAATGCCTCTCACAATCAGCCTTCATAAAAACAACAGCAACCTGCTATATAACAATGAGCACACTAAGGAGGCAGCAGTCCCCTGAGGATAAATTTACACATCCCACCCACTAAGCAAACACAGCAACATGCTGGAGAACACAGCAGAATAAAGGGATGGGTGTAGAAATTGCATTTTTCAAATGTACTGACAAAATATATAATAAGCAATCTGGCAGCTGGTTGATAGAGAGTGACAGAAGACTAAATGAGGCAGTTGAAAAAAGATTTTAGTGATAAATACAAAGGCACAAAGAGGCTAATGTATAATTTCACCAAGGATTGATTGCTATGCCTCTGAAAACTGGACAATGACTAAGGATGACAGGAGAATTGATGCCTCTAAGTTGTGGTGCTGGAGGAGTATTGAACATGCCATGGACTGCCAAGAGAATAGGCAGGTCTGTCCTTGAGAGAGTGAAACCAGGTTGTTCCTTGGAGGCAAGGAGTTTGAAAGTCTGTATCGCATACTTTGGACATATCATCAGGAGGGCCAGTCCTTGGAGAAGGAATTCATGCTTGGAAGGATGAAAGGTCAGCGCAAGAGAGGAAGACCCTGGATGAGACTGACTGACACAATGACTGTGGTAATGGAGTCAGTTGTGTTGGAGATGGTGAGTTTGGCTCAGGATTGGGCAAGGCTCGGAGCTGTTGTTCATAGGGTCGCTATGAGTCATAGTCGACTCAACAGCACATAACAACAATTACCAGTTCCAGTTACTGCCAAATTGATTCTTACTCAAGTGTGCAGAGCAGAACTGCACATAAGCCATGAGCTTTCTGTAGTAGATCACTAGGTCCTACTTCTGAGGAACCTCCAGGTGAATTTGAACCACCAACCATTTGACTAATAGCTGTCTACTTAACTGCTTCCCCTAATAAAAGGCTAACTTCTTGTTCTTCTTCAGTGTGGTTCAATCAGTTCTGACTCATAGCAACCCTGTGTACATCAGAATGGAATATTTACAGCCTGTGTCATCCTCACAATTGTTGCCATGTTTGAGCCCACTGTTGCAGTCACAGTGTCAACCAGCTCATTGAGTATCTTCTTATTTCAGACCCTCTACTTTACCAGGCATGGTCCTCTTCTCTGGGGATTGATCCCTCATGATGGCATCCACAAAGTACAAGAGATGAACTTCCACCATGCTTGTTTACAAGGAGCCTGTAACTCTTCAGAACTACCATACCACAAGACCCAAGGAGCCTGTGACTCTTCAGAACTACCGTACCACAAGACCCAAGGCAGTGTACTCATTAAGAGAATGGTGGCAACAAATAAATATTCTCGCAGACTAAGATTTTGAAGCTCTGTCTTACATATTTTGGGCATGTGGCCAGGAGGGACTGATCCTTGGAGAAGGACGTCATGCTTGGAAGGGTGGAGGGACAGCGCAGTAGAGGAAGATTCCCTATGAGATGGATTGATACAGAAACTGGGAAAATGGAGGCAGGTGTGTCAGAGTCAGTGAGGCTGGCTCAGGACAGGGCAGGCTTCAGAGACGTTGTACATAGGGTGTTATGAGTTATATGTGACTCAATGACACACAACAACAACAACAATTACTTTAGTGAAGAATGGACAAAGAACTCCAATATTTTGATTTATCAGATAGGAAGCTAGATGAAGTCACGGGCTTCTCTTTACTTTTGAAGGTTAACAGCCTACATAAGGAGCTCAGTTGGCTTAGTGGTAAGGAGCTGTGCTGTCAACCTAGAGGTAAGCAGTTCAAATCCACCAGCTGCTATATGAGGAAAAAAACAGGCAATCCCCTCCCATGCAATTTATTGCCTCTGAAAAACTTGCTAGAGGTTCAGCAATGGGTCAGATCCAACTCAACAGCAGGTCACAATAGCAGGGTTCATTAATGTAGCTGAACCTATACTTTAAGACTTTTCTCCCAGAAACTTAACAGGAAAGCTGTCATCTTGAAGTCATTAGACAAGTAAGACAAAAAGATAATACTGGTATTGTGTTGCTTAATATCCACAATGTTGTTGGTTTATCTATTAGATGCCACTGAGTTGACTACAATTCATAGCAACTCTATGAACAATGGATATGAACTTTGTTCTATCCTGTGCTAAAGTCACAATCTCTAACACACTATACCTTCACAATATCCACAATACGTTCTATGAAATTGAATGTTATGTAATTTGAGTGTTATGTGAACATCTGTGTCCATATGGTGTGGAGTTTCTGGGAGCACTGATCATAGCTGCCCGTGGCTGGGCCACTCCCATGTAGAAGTCTCTCTTAGGTAAATACTCAGTTGGGCTGTCACCACTATCTGTTAAGCTAACTGCAGGGAAGACCTAATGGTCCACGTTGTTGATATTATTATGTGCTGTCAAGTCGCTTGCGACTCATGGTGACCCTATGTACAATAGCTCTGAACCCTGAATCCTGAGCCAACCTTATTGTCTCTGACACGCCCTACCCCCGTTACCCCAGTCACTAAGTCAATTCATCTCATCAAGGGTCTTCCCTTCCTGCACTTTGCCTCCACTCTCCCAAGCATGATGTTCCTCTCCAAGGACAGGTCCCTCCTTGCAACACATCATAAGAGCTTATTTAAAGATGAGATTGTTTCAGACCCAGGAGGTCAATGGCCTGGAATCAGGCCTAGAGTGTAGGAGGCACATAACAGCTGGCATAGATGCCAAAGGGCCTAGAGTTGGGAGTTGGGGCCCGGTCTTCTATTGCCACAGATGAGGTGGCTTCCAGGCCATGTACAACAGCTGGACAGAAATAGGGTCTAACCACAAGAGAAGGGTCTGGAGTCCTGGCACTCAAAAACCTGAAAGTCCCAGCCAATGGGTGTATATATGGCTGCACATCTCCCAATGGACATTAAGTAACACATACCTGTAATCCAGAAGGAAGAGTGATGGTAAATAATGATAAGATTCAGCACAAGACAAACACAGCAAGAGCCTCCAAAAAGTTGTATTTGCCTTAAAGACTTGTGGTAGTGGGCAGTATTTAGCCATCTTTTGAAATAATTTCTCCATCCCACATATCCAAGGAATAAAGACTTATGTTAAGGATGTTGAAAAATCAAGATGTGGAAGCAAACGAGTATTTCTTCAGGATAGGTAAGATGCTCCTTGGTCAGCTCCGCTCTAGCACCACTTGCAACTGTCTTCAAGGAGAACATCTAGTATTGATTATCCCTTGAGCCGCCAAATGAACAAATAGACTTGTCCCAAAGGGAGTGCTACCAGAGTGCTCCTTCAAGGCCAACATGGTGGGACTTTGTCTCACTTACTTTGGGCATATTTTTTGGAGAGAGATAATCATGCTAAGAAAGGTTTATGGAGGAAGCCCCTGAACCAGGTGGATTGACACAGTAACTGCCACAATGGATGTGATCATGACAGAGATCACAAGGACGGTACAGGATAGGGCCACAGGTTTTGATGTGTTGTTTATAAAGTTTCTATGAATTGTAGTTGACTCTATGGCACCTAACAATAACATCAGTAAACTGGAGCAAGTTCAGTGGCCGCAAGAATCTATCCTTCATATCACGTTTCATGTGAGCACCACCCAGAAGTCACACTATAACAAAGTAGAGCAAAGATGGCAACTGCAGCATGCTGGGTACGTTTTAACCCATTCCAGGCTGCTGGGTGGCACCAACACCTGCTGCAAGAAATGAACTCGGGGTGCAACGGCATGTGATGGCATCTCAGGACACAGATGTTCACCAGGGAGGGTCAGAACAAGTATGAGCCTTTGACAAGCCCCACCGCCTGCACACACACATTTTCCCACAGTAACATAATTTGCTGCACTTTTTAATTATTATTATTTTATTTTATTAATTTTAATGAACATTTACAGAGACTTTGGATTTCCATTCATTCATTGTTGCCATTTTCTCCCTTCCCACCCCTCCTCCCCAGTTCACTCTTCTCTTTGAAAAGTAAAATTCCATCATTGGTATACAATCCTCCCACCCCCGCACACCCGCCCCCAGTACACTGCACTATGCAACCTTCATTCTGGACTCTTGTGAAAAGTTTACTCCTCTATAGTATGAATGAGAACTATATCTGATATAAATTCAAGGACAGAAGCTGTTTTTAAGAGTGGCTGTTCTTAAGACAACTTTCAGGATCCAAGAAGAGCTCTTGGAAGCTTGGCAGCAGGAGTCCACAGATTCCTGCTTTAGTTTAACACAGCAGCAGGCTCTCCACTCTGCCTCTGCTAACCTGCAGCCTGGATTTTCCTCCTACCATTACCCCCTAGATCCTCTTTTACTCGACATGTCTTTCTTCTACCTCTTGGTTTCTACCACCATTGTTTCTTTGTCTTTATCATTTCAACATAAAGTTTAATCACCCAGGAGCTTTAAAAAATTCCAATGCCCAGAAGTACCCCATATCAATTATATCAGCATGTCTGGAGGTGGGACTCAAGCATCATTTTTTTTTGGTTGTTGTTTTTTTTTTATTATTATTACCCTGATAGATGAGCTCTGGTGGCCTAATGAATGAGTAAAGTGTTGTGCTGCCAATCCAAAGGCAAGTGGTTCAAGTCCACCAGCTATTCCAAGGGATTTATAGTCCTGTGTGATGTACAGTCTCTGCAAACCTGCTGGAGTGTCAGCTATTGATCAGTTCTGACAACAGTGACCTAGTCAGGTGATTTCTAGCAAGGTGTAGCCAAGTTTGGGAAGTATGGCTTCAGACATCTTGGTTCAAGTATTGGGATTTATAAATGCTTGGTTCATATACTAAATGGCTCAAGCTTATTTGTTCAAGCTGCTCTTCTCACACTTAAAACTGGGTAAAAGACTCTACCATGACTTTTGTGTGACCTCAGCTCTCAGCCCTCACATCTGAAAGGCTCAGACAGACATCCGAGTGCCATTCTTTACTGATCTGGAGGAGCGTAATGACTCCTGTTTGAATTACATTTGTCTGAAGGACAGTCATGTTATTCCAGGAATGAAACCCAGTCTTTTATCATCAGACTTCCTTTTCTGGACTACAATAGGGCATGCCTTTGTGTGTGGCTACTGTTCAGTGCATAACTACTGAGCATATGTAACCCACTGAGCAAAAATAGCAGTTATCATTATCCACTACAGTGAAAAATGTCCCTTTTCTCATTACAGTAAGGAGTCTTATTGCATTCCTCTCAGGAAACCCAATAATGTGTTACATGAATTTTCCATGGGAAGGAACAACTGGGTAGGAAATAAAATATTATACCTCTATATAGTGACATTCAAGCTTGAAACTCTAGGGAAGCCAAAAACGGCTCCGAGTATGGTCCCAGCAGGATTGAAATACCTCCTCAAAGCATACTGAACAAATTCCCATGATGCCAAGCCTCTTGGAAAAGTTTCTGGGGGTCAAAGGCCACTGCAGCTGCCTCTTTCCCCTCCTCTCAACCACATGCTCAAGGCGGGGGGTGGGGAAATGTAAAGAATAAGTTACCACAGTTCTCAGTTATACTGATTTCCCCTCTGAGTCTGAAAACGAGATACAGACTATGCTGCGGTTTGGGATTTGTACACATAATACCAGGTATCAGGAAGCCCTTTGTTCAAATTAGAAGTTAAATGTTTGACTACTAAAGGGTTGTTGTTGTTGTAGTTGTTGTTGTAGTGTGCCATCTAGTCAGAACCAACCCATAGCTGACCCTCCGGCAGGTTTTCAGAGGTGGTTAATCACACAGGAAGAGACTGCCCATCTTTCTCCTGAGGAGCAGGGAGTGGATTCAAACCATGTGACTTCAGTATTGTGGAGCCGTTTCTTATCACTAGGCCACCAGAGGTTCCTACTAGAAGATAGGCAGTTCAAAATTACCTAGAGGTACCTTGGAGCAAAGGCCTGGTGATTGACTTCCAAAGGATCGTGGTTCTTGAAAAGTCTATGCAGTGCAGTTCTACCCTCACACACACCAGGTCACCATTGATCGGAAATGACTCAATGGCAACTGGCTTGATTTTTCCAGTCTTACTCGGAGTAAGAACATCAGAGACCAGAATGATAAGTGACATCATGGGAGGAGGTGGGGAGGCAGAGTCAGCACATGTGCTAGGGATAGACAGGATGACTTGCAAAGGTGACAGGTATTATGCACTACATGAAAAGCTTCCAATAGAGAAGCCACAAGATGTGTGTTGCCTGCCCTCTTGGTTACCACTACAGCCGTACTGCTCACCTGAAAGCACTTAACATTGACACTCCTTTCTTCCACTTCCAAGAAGGCCTTATCCAAAAACACAGCATGGGGCCTTTGGATATCTGGAAAGGCAGTTCTTGGGACTTAATGTGGTCACATCTTTAAAACACTTGTTCTCTTGCTCTGTTTACACTACAGCCTGTTTGTTGGTCAAGGTACTGGTTTTACACAAGCACAATTAAGATCTTAACTGTGTGGTATGAACAGAGCAAGGAAATACTGCATGGTTTAAAATTAGGAAAGATGTGCATCAGGGTTGTAGCCTTTCTCTATACCTATTCAATCTGTATGCTTGAGCAACTTACTTGAGAAGGTGGATTTATGAAAAAGAATGTGGGATCTGGATTTGAGGAAGACTCATCATAAATCTGTGTTATGTGGATAACACAACTTTACTTGCTGTAACTGAAGAGGACTTGAAACGTTTGCTGCACAAGATCAAAGTCTGCCGTCTAACATGGATTCTATCGCAATATGAAGAAAACAAAATCCTTGCCACTTGACTGATAGACAACATTGTGATAGATGGAAAAAAGATTGAGACTGTCAATGACTTCATCTTACTTGGATCCACAGTCAACATACTTGTTACCAGCAGTCAGAAGATCAGGAGCTATATTGCACTGGGACAGTCTTTCGTCATTGAGCTCTCCAAATTATTGAGTAGTGATGTTAGTTTGAGGACTACAGTTTGCCTGATTCAGGCCATGGTCATTGTCACTTGCTATGCATCTGAGAGCTGGAAAATTAATAAGGAAGATAGAAGAAGAATTGATGTCTTTGAACTGTGGTGTTGGAGAAGAGTGCTGAATATCCCATGGATTTCCAAAAGAACAAACAGATATGTCTTGGAAAAGATGCAGCCAGAGTGCTCCTTGGAGGCAAAAATGATGAAGCTTCGTCTCACATACCCTGGGCATGCTGTTACGAGAGGTCATTCCTTGGAGAGAGACACTTGGCTTGGAAAGATGGAGGGACAGTAAAAGAAGGAAGACCCTCCACCAGGTATATTGACTCAACCAGGTGTAGTGACTGCAGCAATGAGCTTGAGTATCAGATTACGAGAATGGCATAGACTAGGATAAGGTTCAGATCTGTTGTTCATAAGGTCACTATGAGCGGTACTCAACTTGATGGCATCTAACAACATGGTCAGAAACATTTATTTGTCCGCTGTGTCCAGGTGAGGTAGAGGAAGTCCACACTCAAGAAGAGTTTTGCAATTGCCTATAAAGAGATCACTACATCTTTTCTGATTGTCTTCAACTCTTACTCCCTGCCCACTTCACAGTTCTATTTTGTGGCATCATGATTTTTCCAAATGCAGCATATTCTACTACCTAAAGAATAGGACATTTCAAATGTCTTGACATTTGTCTTTGTCATATGTCTGTATAAGGTGACCAATTAATTCAATCTGACAAGTCACTGGTGAAGCATCAGAAGATGTAGAGAAACTTACCTGAAGATCACTCCCTTCCTGCAGTCTGAAGGTCCCTTCTTACAATTCAGCTTCCCATCAATGAAGTAAGACTTGTTTCAAAATCAAAGCTTTTTCAACAAGTTCTCCAGAAAATATAGTCTTCATTTTTCAAACACTCCTTTCTGAAGTTGGGCCTGGTTGTTACTGCCCTTGAAAACACCTCCTCTTAACAACAACAAAAAACCTCCCATAATTCAGACTTAAAACCTGCATGTCTTTATTTGCAGAAATGTATCCAATCAATGCTATTAAATAGATCAGAAGATAATGCAGTCAAGTAAAGTTTCACAAGCTGAGATTATAGGAGAAATGCCTCACGGAACAGAGAACTAATAGTTTATTACAATCAAGCACTTTAAATACATTATCTTATATCTTCCTTATAGCAGCTCAATACAGAAGATATACTGTTCTCCTTCATTTTAAACAGCAGAAATTTAGCCTTAGAGATTGTATTCCTCCCAGGCTACCAGAATGCAGCAGTGCTGAGATGGGAATGAGATAATACAGCCTCTCTCTTGTGCAATTTCATGCCAGAGAACCAGCAGTTTGGCACTACACAATCTGCCTTACAGATTGCTAATATACAAGGGGGGGGAAACAAAGTCTCAATTCTCCCTTCTAATTTTGAGATTTTTTATTTTTTTGGTTTTTTTTTTTTAAAAAAAAATAGGGTATCCTATGATTAATTCTCTTACAAACAGCTTTAAAATAGTTCTTTTAAATAGAGTAAATTCTTTTAAGACCATAGATGCTTTTTCAGGAAATAGACTCCTGCCAGTCTTGGAGGAACTAAGAATGTAAAGGATGCAGAAAAGAGACTAAGAAGATTCCAGGAAATTATTTCCTCTTATAAACGGTTACTCTGAATTAGGAAAGGAACTGATTTGTGAAGCTCTTTTTATTAATAGTTAATAGCGTTGATTCCCCCTCCCCCTTTAAGTGATCTTTTTAAAGCACTCCTTTCACTTGAAGTCACTTCTTTCAAGATCATTGATTTGCAAATCCTGGATGAAAATCCCTAACTCAAAGGTATAAAAGGGTCACGGAAATCTGACTCAGAGGTAACAAGCGTCTGAGCCAGCCATTCCATTCCAATAATGCAATCTCAGTGGTTTCTAAAAAGAAGCTATTCTACTAAGCCTTAGAAATGTGGACTGGTTAATTCAAGGCAGCATGGAGGCCAGGCTGTGGAGAACTTTATTTCACCACCATTTCTATTGAGAGGGAGCTGCTAAAGGAACACATAGTTTGCAGGCTGATGGAGAAGGTGGGGCAGCACATCCCTCCAGCTGATGGGTATACAAGCCAGGAGGGGACATTTCCTCTGAATAGGAAGTGAATAGTCATGGGGAATCTCCTCTATTTAAAATTGCTTTCCTGGATGACCTGAGAATCCTTTATTTATATGGGTTTTATTTTTGTTCATTTACTAAAGCATCACAGATACTTCTAAAAGTGGAGGCAGTGAGGTAGAAAGCACAGGCTCCCTGCTCCAAGTGCCAAGCAAGAGTCCCGAGACCTACATTCTCAGAGGCCCGATTTTCATTTAGCACTTTCCCACATGTGGCTTGAAGAAGGACATCATGCTTGGAAGGGTTGGAGGGTCAGCGCAGGAGAGGAAGACCCTGGATGAGAGGGAATGACGCGGTGACTGTGGTAAAAGAGGAGGATGTGTGGGAGACAGTGAGATTGGCTCAGGAAAGGGCAGGGTTCAGAGGATCACTAAGGGTCACATAACAACAGCAGCAGCATGCGGCTTTGGGGCAAGTCAGTGCATATCTTTGGATGCAATTCCCACATTTCTACTTCCTGATCTCCACTGACAGTCACAAGACCCAGAGTCTGATTCTAACCCCCCACTCACAGCAAGGCACAAAGCCCAGGAGGGCAGATTCAAACTGAGTGCCTCTGGGTTGGCAGCACAATCGCTTACCATTATGCCACCAGAGCTCCCTACAGCAAGATTTAGATGGATGAAATGTCTTGCCCAGAGTCACAAAAACTGGATCTAATGACATCAGACATCAAATCGCCAGGCATTCTCAAGCCTTCAGCATCCCTCATGCATTTCCTATGATAAATGAACCTGGCCTTCCCGTGCCTTTCATGAGACTTGTAAAAACCAGAACATTCGCAGTGAAATTTACCAGAGCTCTTATACACCAAATAAAACTCACTGATACAAAACTTAAGAGGAGCATAATATTTGTCAAAAAAATAGCATATTTTAGAAGAGGGTAGTGTTTAATTTCTCAAGGAAAATGGGAGAAAAATTCTCATTGAGAGTAAAGATTATGCTATCTGAGCATTGTAGGAATCTGAGATTGAACTCAAGATAAGAATATGTATGTTATTGTTGTACCATGATTCGGACCCAAAGCTGACCCTCCAGCAGGTTTTCAGAGACAGTAAATCGCACAGGAGGAGAATGTCCATCCTTCTCCCTCAGAGCAGCTGGTGGATTTGAACCGTGGTGGCCTTTGAGAGTACAGCGCAGCTTTTTACCACTAGGCCACAGATATAGTAGAATATTTGGCCACTGAAGTCTTCTGAAGGAAGACTATGCATAACGTATTTTAAAACGCAAAACCTTAGATTATCTGGGAATAGCAGCAAGTGTCACCTGCACTGACTGAGAGCACCTTACAACACTGATCAACCAACTGACATGGAGTCTGTAAACTTTACATTACACGGGGTTTTCACTTTTTTAAAAATGTTTTTATTTTGAAATTTTAACAAAAGTTTATAGAGAACTTGGATTTCTATTCATTTATTGTTGCACATTTTCCTCCCTAACCACCCCACCCCCAGTTCATTTTTCTCTTAGAAAAAAGAATTCTTTCATTGTTATACAATTTCCTCTTCCTCCCTTTGCTACGCACCTCTTATGCTGGATTGTTGTCATGCAAATAATAACTAGTCGTTCATTTTAATATATTTAATAATATGTTCATTTTAAGCCAGTTCTTTCCCTCCCATGTCAGTCTTATTTTATAACAGTGGCATTATTCAGTATTTGTTCTTTTGTGACTGACATCTTTCACTCAGCATAATGTCTTCCAGGGTCACCCATTTTTGTGTAATATTTTGAGTTCCTTGTTTTTCTGTGCTACATAATATTCCATTGTGTGAATATACCACAGTCTCTCTATCCATTCATTTGTTGATGGGCACTTGGGTTATTTCCATCTCTTTGCTATTGTCAACAACACAGCAATAAACATAGATGTGCATATCTTTTTAGGTTAGTTTTGATTTCTTTAGGGTATATTCTCAGTAGGGGAATTGCTAGGTCAAATGGTATTTCTATTTCCAACTTTTTGAGAAAACGCCATACTGCCTTCCAGAGTGTTTGTACCACTTTACACTCTCATCAACCGTAAATAAGGATTCCAGTTTCCCCACAACCTTGCCAGCATTTGTTGTTTGCTGCTTTGTTGAACTTTGCTATTGTTACTGGGGTGAGATGATATCTCATAGTTGTTTTGATTTGCATCTCTCTTAGAGCTAGGGACTTTGAACATTTCTTCATGTGTTGTTTACCATATAAATGTCTTCTTTGGTGAAGTGTCTGTTCTTATCCTGTGCCCATTTGGCGATTGGGTTGTTTACCTTTATCTTGTTGTTGTGTACAAACAGTTTTCAATTGCTTAATTTTGTGTCAGTAGATTGAAAGGCATTTATTTTAAGGCACTTTCAGGTGGATTCATACCCCCAACCTTTAGTGGTAATGATGTTCACCCTACACCATCCAGGAACCAGCCGTAATTTTGAATTAAATTTTACTATTCCTTTGCTCTTGGTCTGTAAATTTCCACTCTAAATAATCACTGACTCTAAATCATGCATTTTACTATATTTGCCTAATAAAGTCTCCACTGGTTTCAGAAAGAATCTGGAGTCCTGACTTATTTGTGTACATGTCTGCTTTCCTAAATTGATGACCTTTGTACTGTTCTTGCATTCCACAAGGGTTTTTTTTCCTATCTTCAATTTTCCTTGCACTGGGAGATGTTTGTTTTCCTTCTGCAAGGTGTCTGGCCCACTTCTAATTTTATCATTTCTTCTCCATGTACCCACCAATGGCTGTAGAGTTTCATGCTTTGTGTACAGAGCAGCAGACACTGTCTTTGTTCTTGCAGAGTCCACACCACCCCCTTCACACCCCTCAACCCAGAGGAGGCTAAGCCCAGCCTTCTTTCTGGGTCAATGGATCTTCTAAGGTCTTTGACCCACAACTCACTTGAGACTGTAGCTTTTAAGAAGGTGTTTCTATTTTTAATTGTTTTTGGTCACTGGGTAAGTCACCTCCAACACTTCTGTAAACACCACTGCTTCATCTGCATTCTTGACATTTTTATGATGGATATTGATGGATGCTCTCACCAACTCACAACTGACTTTAAGAGGAAAAGAAACAAATGCAGCTACAATGAGAGATACTGAGAAAGACATTTTGATTATTTAAAGGTTTCCAGGAAACTCACAATTTCGTTTTCCAGAAAGCCACTGTAATATTTTTTTTATTATCACCAGAGAATATTGATGAATAAATGGAAGAAAATGAAATCTCAAGATGACGGTGTGAGCCAAAGAATAAACACTTTTCAGGAAAAGTGACCAAACTTAGACAAACCACTACCATCAAGTGGATTCCCAAGGTGACAGCAGATAAATCCACTACAGGCAAAGCCAGATTAAGCCAGTGTCCAAAAGGCTTGTCAGGGAGGAATGCCCACCAGCCTCTACGGAGGCATGGTCATAATCCCCATTTCTAAGTATGAGTGAGAAGTACAAACAGCCTTCTCCTCAAACCCTGAGAGTTCAGTTATAAAAATCAAACCATAATAGATAAGACATATTCAAAAGACATTTTCAAGACACAATGTTTCCCACACCAGAAGCAGAAAATAAATACAAGAGCTCTCCAGTAACCCAGTAACCTTATCGATCACATTAGCATATCTAAAGAAAGAATGTGTCAATCAGAAAAGGATTTTGGTGTGGACCTGCCAAAGAAGAAATGAAAACTTAAGGAGAGTGACTGCTGCAGATGAGGGGGGGAAGGGCTCTTACTTGCTTAATAATGGGAGTGTCTGGGCCAGGTGACAGGCGTACCCCCAAGGGGATGATGGGCTATCTGGTTGGTCATCTAAGTGCATGACAACACACACCAGAGAGCGCAGACTTACTCTCTCCACTCTGGGTCCAGGAGCCCCAGTCAGAACCTAAGTTTAGCTGACCCTTCAGCAAGTTTTAAGGAAGCTCTAAATTGCACGGTAGATTGTCCAGTCTTCTCCTGTGGATTCAAACTGACAGAAAGGTGTCAGAATTAAACTGCCTATTTTCCTGTGGGGAGCTCTGGTGGCCAAGTGGTAAGAAGCTGAACTGCAAACCTGAAGGCATGTGGTTCGAATCAACCAGTTGCTCCATGGGAGAAAGATGGGTAATCTCCTCCCGTGCAATTAAAACTGCCTCTGAAAACTCGCTAGGGTGTTAGCTATGGGTTGGCTGGTTCTCGACAACAATGGTACACAACAATTTTCCTGTAGGGATAAACTATACTGATGGACTTCTGGTCTCCTTGAGATACTTGTTCTACTTGCAGTTGTCCTTTTCAGAATAACTTAATAACACCAGTATCCTGGTTTATATCCTTTAATTTTTAGTGCATTTGGATAATGTTCATTAACACTCTTAAAATCCATGAACTTAGGGACATCCTCACCATCTGGAACTGAAAGATTACGGGAACAGACCCTAAACTATGGGAAACTCACCCCAGAAGAATGAACGGGAAGTTTCCAGTAATGAAGTATCTATCCAGTATATTTGTTAATATGGTGGTGGTGGTGGTTGCTGTTAGTGTTATGTGCCTTCAAATCCACTACAACTCATCGTAGATTAATAATAGCTATTCATGAATAATAACCATGAATAATAGCTCTGAACCCTGTCCTAGAATGGGCCAATCTCACTGTCTCTGATACCCCTGCACCCATTGCCACAGTCACTGTGTCAATCCATCTTATCCAGCGCCTTCCTCTCCTGTGCTGACCCTCCACTTTTCCAAGTATGATATCCCCTTCTCCGAGGTCTGGTCCCTCCTGGTAACATGCCTAAAGTATGAGAGATGGAGCAACCTTGATTTCAACCTCTCCAGGACACATCTGTTTGTTCTCTCGTATGTTCTTCTCCAGCACCACAACTCAAAGGCATTGATTCTTCTGTCATCCTTAATCATTGTCCAGCTCTCTAAGGCATAGCAAATTAATTGAGAATACCACGGCATGGATCAGGTGCACCTTATGTCTCTGTATTACCAAATGCCTCTAATCGAATCATGAGCAATGATGAAATATTTCATATCTATAACATACTTTCATAGGGTTGCTATGAGTCTCAAATGACTCAACGGCACATAACAACATGACAAACTTTATTCATTATGTTCTCATATCATCCTTTTGAGGCAGGAATTAGTTCCATTTTACCCTTGATGACATTCAGGCTTAAGATGCCCAAGGTCACACAATATACACATTACAAGGCCAGATTTCAATCTCAGGGCTGTCTGTCTCCAGAAGTTCTGGTAAAAGACACAGTAGTTAAAATCTCATGTCACTATAAACTAGAGGGTATAATCTGAAGCCAATATGATTGCTCTTCATAGCTGGGAACAGGGCAGCCCTGTCTGCAATCCCCAGTCTCATCACAAAAACAGAACCTGGGTTCTACTATCAGTAGTAAACAGATCAAGTCCAGTGTTGCAAAGCTGGGCTTTGGGTTCCAGTGCCGAGTTCAAAATCAACACTCCACTAGGCACGTGAAACAGGTCTGAGAGGTTCTGTGTCTGTGTTACCATCTTTGTCTTGGTCCACCATGTTTGGAATAGTTACTTTCTTTACTCAAATCTTGTTGTTGTTGTTGTTGTTATGTGCCATCGAGTCATTT
>NW_006399792.1:19849037-19854432 GCF_000299155.1 Elephantulus edwardii
TTGGTCTTTTCTTCCTCTTCTGTCTTTGTAATGACCGTTTGCACTCTTCCTGGATGATACCTTTGACATCCTCCCACAACTCATCTGGTCTTCGCTCATGGGCCCATGCCCAGAGCTGGCTAATAATAATATAAATGACATCAGTTGCAATTGTTGTTACTATGAGTCACCAGGTAAAATATTACATTAAAACTTTCCAGTCCCTTGTAAAAAGGTTATGTTAATCCCCATCTAAATGAGCTAAAGCAAGTAAAACTGCCTCATGAAGAAACAGAATCTTCAATGAGGTTAAGTAATTCACCCAAGGTCACAGTGCCTGGCAATAGCCCTGGAATTTGTATCCAGGTGTGATTCTGAAACCTAGGCTTAAAGCCAATTTGTATCACTCCTACCAGAAAAGCAACCTTCTGGTTAGCCGGCCCTGACATCAGACACAATTTAGCAAAAGGAGAAAGGAACTCTAAAATCCAGCAACATGGGCCACACCCAGAAAACAAACCACCCAGCCAACGGAAAACCCCTCCCCAGACTCACTGGCCCAGAGTAAACGGATCCAGGGCCACCCTATTTACTGCTTATAGAACTGTTCTCTGGTGTTACATTGGCTGTAATCCTCGTGGAAAAAGCGTGCCAGATTTTTCTTCCACTGTGCAGCTAGGTGATTTTGAACGGTCAACCTTTAAATTAGCAGGCTGGGTATACTCTTTGACCCATGGCCATGAGGTTGGGAGGTGCTGCTGTCCAAGTGAAGGAGGAGTCCCTCAGAGCAATTTGAGGAATGAGGAGTACGTGGCAGCAGAAGTGAAGAGTCCCATAGGAGCATGATAGGAAGGCCTGCTTACTTTTCATATCATGAAAATGGTATCACTTGAATCAATGATTCCCCAAGTCCCAGCCTAACAACAACAAAGTCCTAGCCAACCTGAACATTTTCAAATATTGTAACGATTAGTTACCATGAGAAGAAACAACCTGATTGATAAATATCCAAATAAACAGAGCATCAGAGCCTAGCCCTTTAAGTATGTAAAAGGAACAATGCATCAAGCAGCATGATGAACTAACTGGGAACCAACTGGTTCCAGGTCCATCTTAGAATATTCTGGCTCTTCTACTTAGCAATTCTGCTACCTTCCTTTGTTTTCTTAACCACTTGACCCTTAAATGGGACACAGTTTTTGTGCAGATCAAATGGGACAAGAAAAGTAAAACACCTTAAGAAGTGCATGCATGGTTTACAAGAGGGATTACAAAATAATAATAATAATGTTAGTAAAAGTGCCCATTCCCTTAGTTTCCCTTCATTTTTTCCACTATAAATTTGACCCTGGGAGCAAGCAACTTCTTATTTAAAGACACTGAAGCTAAACTACACTACTGCTACCAGAAAACAGTAAAACAAACTCAAGATCTCCCTGTTGTGAGGTAAGGCTAGTGGTATACCACCCAAAAGTTCCAACCAACTGTTTTCTCTGGTCTCACATTGAGACAAAACTTCATACACCTCTGGCCACATAAGGGATCAGCTTCACTTTTCATCGAGGCCAGAAATTTAGGAAGTACAGTGGAGCATAACCAATCCTTCCAGGGAGAAAAGTTCTATAAAAGTCTTTGTTTCAAAAGACCAGCAACAAGGGAGCTCTGGTGGTCTAGTGGCAAGAAGCTGCACTGAAATCCCAAGCGTGCATGGTTCAAATCTACTAGATGCTCCCCTGGAGAAAGAGGGGCAATCTCCTCCTGGGCCAGCATGATACAATTTGATGGTACACAGCAAGGAAACAAACAAAAACAACAAAGCAGTAGTGTCTGAAATGGAGCATTCTTTGTCTTCACCTTCACCTCGCATCTCCCAAGAAGGTAAAGAAAGAGGAAAGTAGAAGGAATAATATTCACACACTAAGGTTTTAAAAACAAGCTGCCACCAGGGCTGTTGCTCCGGTAGGGAAACAGATTTTGTGGGTGACTGTGCATCCTACCTTCGCACCACCAGCCTGAGGGTCTTGTAGGATCCTTTCACCAGGGATACGGCCTCCCTTCTAGAGCTGCTCAGCGCGAACTCATTGATGTGTACGACCTCGTCGCCAGCCCGCAGTTTGGAGCTCCCCAAGTCAGCTTTGCCCCCTTCTTCAATCTGCTTGGAGGAAATGAGAGAGCAGTGAATGTGTTTCCTCCAGGCTCCATGAGTGCCTGGAGCCCCAAGCACCAGGAAAGACCACACCCACACCCACACCCAACCATATAATTAGCAGAAAGAAGGAAGGACTGACTCTTGCTTTCCACATCCTGGGGTAAACACTGCTCCACCAAACACTGTCTGTTCGAATACACCAGCTGCTCCACAGGAGAAAGTTGGCCAGTTTCCTCCCATGTGATTTACAGCCTCCAAAAACCTGCTGAAGGATCAGCAGTTATGAGCCAATGAGTTTTTAATTGATTTTTTTAGAACCCACAGCCCTAGTGGTCAGGGAGGGCACTCACAACAAATAGTTAAATGAATGGAAGATCTCAGTTTCCATCCAAAGGCAACAACTAACCCTTGAGATTCTGTTCTACTCTCAAATTCCATTCAAAACAATTGCTTAATTCCTTTAGAAGATGAGTTCTTCTTGCATTCATTTTTTGGATTAGAACTCTTTCAACAACATTATTCAACACCTATTTTGTGCCAGAATTTATTCTGGTGCTTAGACTACATCAGTGACGAAAACAGACAACAGACAAAAAGCCTTCTATGGCTCTCACACAGGCCGGTGGAGGAGGCAAAGGAGGTAATAACTGACTAAATGATGCAGTATGTTCGGTGATTATGTGCTGTGGGAGCAAGAAAGCAAAATAACGCTTAATGCAGAGAATCACACCAATGGACATTTATGGAATGTTAATGAAAATAGAGGAAAAAAGGTAAATAAAACCTCTCTTTTTCAACAACCAAGGAGCTGTCCATACGGAACACAACTTTCAAGAGCTTGTTCTTAGAATGAAGGTGTTTTTTTTTGTTGTGTGTGTGTGTGTGTGTGTACGTGTGTGTACCTTCAGATAAGATCCTACTGGCACAGGTAGAGCTTGCCCCACCTTCTCCAGCAGAGCATCTGGTGGATGCAAACCATGTACCTTCAGGACTGCAGTGCCACTTCTTGCCACTAGGTCACCAGAACTCCCTATAAATTTTTAAATTTGACCTGTGCTTTTAATTTTTATTATCAAACAAATGCTAAATAAAAAAAATATTTGCTTAAGGACAGATACACAGGCCAATAGAACTAAAAGTCTACAAATAAATTTGTACACCTGTAGTCAGGTGATGTTCTAAACACGGGTACCAGAATCGTGAAATAGGGAGAGACCAGTTTCTTCAAGAAGCAGCACTTTCCTCATGGATATAAATATTCAATGTGGCTGGGTGTGTGATAATGACTACGTGAAAATAACCTTGTTGTTGTTGTTATGTGCTGTCAAGTCGTTTGCGACTCATAGCGACCCCATGTACAACAACAGCCCTAAACCCTGCTCTATCCTGTGCCAATATCATTGCCCCTGACACACCCATCCCGAGTACCCCAGTCACTGAATCAATCCACCTCATAGAGGGTCCTCCCCTCCTGCACTGTCCCTCTACTCTACCCAGCATGATGTCCCTCTCTAAAGACCTGTCTCTCCTTACAACATGTCCAAAGTATGTCAGACAAAGCCCCAGAATCCTTGCCTCCAAGGAGCAGCCTCGTTTAATCCTCTCTACGATGAATCTGTTTGTTTTCTTGGCAGTCCATGGTACATTCAATACTCTTTTCCAGTACCACAGCTCAAAGGCGTCAATTCTCCTTCTGTCCTCTCTAGTCATTATCCAACTCTCTGATGCATAACAAGTGATTGCAAAAACCATGGCCTGTATCAGGCGGACCTTAGTCTCCAGAGAGACACTGTTGCTCTTGAGTATTTTGGAGAGGTCCCTAACCACAGACTTTCCCATCCATAAGTTTTTTTTATTTCCTGGCTACTGGTGCCAAGAGTGTTGACCGTGGAGCCGAGCAAACTGAAGCTGTGAACAATCTCAATCTCTTCGCCATCCATCCTGATGCTACTGATTGGTCGGTGAGAATTTTTGTCTTCTTGACACTGAGCCTCAGTCCATATTGAAGACTGAAGTCCTTGACCCTCTGCAGTAAGTGCATGAGGTCCTCCTCAGTTTCAGCGAGCAAGGTTGTGTCATCTGCATAACGCAGATTGTTGATAGATCTTCCACCAATCCTAACGCCACACCTCTCCTCATAGAGCCCTGCCTCTCGGATAATCTGCTCTGCATACAGGTCGAAAAGGTATGGAGACAGGACACATCCCTGACGTACACCCTTCCCAATTTTGAACCATGCAGTGTTGCCCTGCTCTGTTCTGACGACTGCCTCTTGGTCCAAGTATAGGTTTCGCATTAGCACGATTAAATGTTCTGGGATTCCCATTCTTCTCAGAGTCAGCCACAGTTTGTTATGATCCACGCAGTCAAATGCCTTTGCATAATCAATGAAACACAGATAGACATTCTTCTGGTATTCTCTGCTTTCAGCTAAGATCCATCTAACATCAGCTACAGTATCCCTAGTACCACGACCCCTTCTAAACCCAGCCTGGACTTCTGGCAGTTCTCTGCTGATGTACTGTTCCAGTCGTTTTTGGATAATCTTCAGTAGAATCTTCTTTGCATGTGAAATCAATGATATTGTTCTGTAGTTTCCACACTCAGTCGGGTCGCCCTTCTTTGGGATGGGAACAAATACAGACCTCTTCCAGTCAGTTGGCCAAGTGGTTGTTCTCCAGATTTCTTGGCACAACTTGGTGAGCACATCCAAGGCAGCATCTGTTAGCTGAAATATGTCAATTGGTATACCATCTATTCCGGGGGCCTTATTTTTTGCTATTTCCTTTAAAGCAGCTTGAACTTCTGCCTTCATCACCATGGACTGCTAAGAAAATAACCTAGACACCTGTTTATCATGGGACATAGACAAATTATGATATATTCATTTAAAAAAAGAAGAATCAGGTTAGGACAATTCAATATTCACATGAAAAAGAATGGTAATGATCCTATCCTACCTCTATCCACACCAAATAGATAATTACCACAAAATTAAATTGATTACCTAAATATAAGAATTAGGACTATGAATTCTTAGAATAAATCACAGCGTTAAACCTTCATGCATGGATTTGACAAGGAATCCACGGATATGATATCTTGAGAATAAACAACAAAAGAAAAAGATAAATTGTACTTTCTCAAAGCTAAAAATCTATATATATTAAAGGAGTTATCAAGAAAGTGGAAAGAGAACTCATAGAACAGGAGTAAATATTTATAAGTAATATATCTGGAGACTAAGGTGCGTCTGATACAGGCCAT
>NW_006399792.1:19855527-19863406 GCF_000299155.1 Elephantulus edwardii
TATATATATATATCTCCAAAAGAACTATAAATAAGTACACCAATGTTCACAGCAGTACTATTCACTATAATCAAAAGGCAGGGGAGGGGGGCCATGGAGGGACTCCAAATGCTCAACAGCAGGTGAATTGAGAAATTGTGGTTTGTAAATACAAAGAAGTACTATTCTGCTATAAAAAGGGATCCAAAGCCAAACGTCCAAACTATGAGAGATGAAGCTTGGTCATTTTTTGCCTCCAAGGAGCACTCTAGCTGTACTTTCCCCAAGGCTTATCTGTTTGTTTTTCAGAAGTCCATAGAATATTCCGTATTCTTCAGTACCACAAACCAAAAATCTTCTTTTTTGGTCATCTTTATTATCATTCAGATCTAAGATGTATAGCGAGTGACTGAAAAGGTTATGGCTTGAGCTCACCAACAAATGAATAGATAGAAAAATTATGGTATATTCACACAATAGAATACTACACAGCATTGAAAAACAAGGAACTCAGAAAGTATTACACAACATGGATGACCCTGGATGACATTATGCTGAGTGAGATATCTCAGTCACAAAAGGACAAATTCTGCATAATATCATTGTTATAAAACAAGACTGACATCAGTGTTGGGAAGAAACTAAGAAAAAAGGGAATAAATAATGAACACTGCCTTGGAACAGATGAAGGAAAGAACTGTTTAAAATAACAATTTTGTAAAAATGGAAGAAAAAAAAATCATGGTCTGAATCACACATAACTCTGAAGATTTCAAAGGGCAGTTCAAGAAGACAAAGTAAAATATTATAATGAAATGCACAAAGCTGGAGTTAGAGAATAAAAAGAAAAGAACTTGCTTGACATTTCTCATGCTCAAAGAAATAAAAAACAATTCCAAGCCTGAAGCTGCAATACTGAGAAATTCTTGGGGAAAATTCTGGGAAAAATCTTCAATCATCTATGAAGTATTAAAAGATGAAAGCAATACACAGAGTCAGTGTACCAAAAAGAATTGGTAGATACTTTTTGAACAACAGAAAAATGGTAATGAAGGAAGACATTCAAACAACACTGAAATAATTGGCAGAATACAGTAGAATACCAATTGATGTTTCAACTAACAGATGTAGCCTTGGAGGTGGTCACCAGTCTATATGAGGAAATTTGGAGGACAATTGCCTGGCCAACTGACTGGAACAAACATGGGATGACCATGTCCATTTGACATCTGAGAGCTAGACGATAAGGATGACAAAAGAAGATGATACCTTTGGCTGGTGGTGTTGAAGAAGAGTACTGAATAATACACTATTACACAGACTGCCGAAAGAACATAGAAATATGTCTTGGAGAAAGTATAGTTAAAGTGTTCCTTGAAGATAAAGAGGACCAACTTTCCTCTCTCACAGTTTGGACATATTACTAGGACATCATGCTTGGAAGGATAGAGAGACAGAGAAAGAGATAGATTGACACAGTGATTGCCATTAATATGGAATGACCATGGCCATTGTTTCAGCCTGATCATAGCTATCTTTATTTTTCTTTATGGGCATGAAGTGGTATATTATTGCTGACCATATAGGCAAGGGCCAAAAACATTGTATTAAATGAAAGAAGTTAGACACAAGAGGTCACAAGCTGTATGATTTCATCCATATGGATAAGAGCAGGCAATCTGGAATGACATTGTGGTGAATCATTTGCTACCTACATGGTCTTGAGTAAGTTAATTAAACTTGCTGTGCCTCAATTACCTCATATATAAAATGAACCTTCTTTGCAGAAAGTAAAGAATATTTGAAGCATTTGTCTCAGAAAGTCAAAGAGTAAACCCTTCAATATGAATTACATCTTACATCTTGGCGTCAAGAAAACAAAAATTTTCATCATTGCACCAAAAGGCAAAATCATGATAGATGGAGGAAAGACCAAAGTCATCAGTACTTTCATTCTACTTTTTCATTTTTCATTTTACATTTTCATTTCTACAGTCAACACCCTGACTGATAGTAGCAGTCAGGAACTTACAAGACATGTTGCATAGGGGAAATCTGCTTTGAAGGACTTTCCCAACATGCTAAAGAGCAGCTATGTCCGTTGTGGACTAAGGTGCCCTTTGTCCAAGCCATAATCTTTTCAATTGCTTCCTATGCAATTGAACAAGGAATAAGGATGATAGGGGAAAAGGACTGATATGTTTACACTATGATGTTGGAGAAGAATACCGAATACACCACAGACCATCAAAAGAAAAGACAGGTCTCTCTTGGAGGGTGCACAACCAGAGTGTTCCTTAGAAGTAAGGAGGGTGAAATTTTGTCTCATATACATTGGGCATGTTTGTCAAGAGGGAGAAGTCCTCAGAAAAAGATAATCATGCTGGGAAAAGTGAGGGTCAGAGAAAGAGAGGAAGATTTCTCAACAAGATGGATTGATACAGTGACTGTAACAAAAGGCACAAAGGAGATGGTGAGGATGGCACAGAATAGGGCAAAATTCTTATCTGTTGTCCATAGGGTCACGATGAGTCATGATTGACTAGACAGCACCTAACAGCAACAAAACAACCACGTAAGAACGTAATTATGTGATCTAAGTAGCTCAGAGAAGTTCTTTTTTTCTTTTCTTTTTGTGTACCATCGAATTGGATCTGACTGGCACTAGAGGAGATTTTCCTCCTTCTCCAGCAGAGCATCTGGTGGATTTGAACCACACACTTTTGGTACTGCAGCACAGCTTCTTCTTTAAAAAAACAAAACACAACAAAAAACCCCAACCATTCACCAATTCAGTAATTTTAATTTTTCATTATTATACTAGTTTATTTACAAAATTCAAATACATTTTTTTCCAGAACTGCAGCACAGCTTCTTGCCCCTAGGCCACCAAAGCTCCCTTCACAGAAATTCTTAAACTAGTATCTGACACACTGTTCATAGTCATTAAAGTTTAGCCGTAATTATTACCTACCTTGAAAAATCCCTTCTTCAAGTCTTTTCAGGTCTTTCACTACTACTCACATCCATCTTTTAAGACATTGTAAGACTTCTTTCTCCAATTTTCAGAAATCAAATGAGTGAAATAATATATAAACTGTAAAGCTCTGGTAGCCTAGTGGCAAGAACCTGCACTGCAATCCCAAAGACACATGGACACATGGATTGTATCCACCAGCAGCTCTGAGGGAAAAGGACAGGCAATCTCCTCCCCTGAGATTAACTGCTTCTGAAAACCCGCTGAAGGGTCAGCTATGGGTCCAACTTGACAGTACAAAAACAACAACAAAATGACAAATTGTTTATTCCTTATTTACTCCTTTAATAAACTTCTTCCAGTTACCACAGACGGTAAATACTAGAGCTGTTTATGCCTGTCCTTGTTCCCTGATCCCACCCCTGCCATCAGCTCAGTTGTGAACCACTGAAAACAGGAATCATTCATTATCTTCATTTTTACTTTCCCCATAATGCCTCACCCAGAACTTTGCACATAGTATGGCCTCATAAAATATTGATTTGTTGTTGTTGTTGTTGTTATGTGCCATCGATTCGCTTGTGATTCATAGCGACCCTATGTACAAGAGCTCTAAATGCTATTCTATCCTATGCTAACCTAGCCATCGCAAACGCACTTATTACTACTGCTACAGTCACAGAATCAATCCATCTCATTGAAGGTCTTCCTCTCCTTCACCGCCACTCCACTCTGCCAAACATGATGTCCCTCTCCAAGGACCAGTCCCTCCTTGCAACATGGCCAAAGTATGTCAGATGAAGCTTCAGAGTCCTTGACTCCAAGGAGCCTTCTGGCTTCACCCTTTCCAGGACAAACCTGTTTGTTCTCCTAGCAGTCCATGGTATATTCAACATTCTTCTCCAGCACCACAGCTCAAAGGCATCAATTCTCTTTCTAGCAACCCTATTCACTGTCCAACTCTCTTATGCATAGCACATAATTGCAAAGACTATAGCCTGGATCAGGAGCACCTTAGTCTCCAGTCTGATGTCGTTGCTCTTTAGTACTCTTGAGAGGTCCTTCACAACCAACTTGCCCAATGCAATTCATCTCTTGATTTCCTGGCTGCTGTTACCAAGAGTGTTGATAGTGGATCCAAGTAAACTAAAACTGTTAACTATCTCAATCTCTTCACCATCCATACTGATGCTGCCAATGGGCCCCGTGGTTAGAATCTTTGTTTTGTTGATATTGAGCTTCAGTCCATATAGGGAGCTGCAGCCCTTGACCTTCTGCAGCAAGTGCTTCAGGTCCTTCTCAGTGTCAGCAAGTAGGGTTGTGTCATCTGCATAATGCAGGTTGTGGATGATTCTTCCACCAAGCCTGATGCCACATTCTTCTTCATACAGCCCAGCGTCTTGGATGATCTATTCAACAAATCTTTATCAAGCATCTACAGTGTAAACGTGCTGAAAACCTGGTGGTTGTTACAGTGATGAACAGCATAGATGTGGTCCTTCTCAAGTCACAGTTTGTGCACTGAATCCTCTCTGTACCCTTTTCCAATATTTTCAATGAAATGAGACAGAAGAAACAAAAATCTTATGTTAAAAAGGGAAGTCAAGAAAGCTTATTTCTCTCATTTATATAATATCTTTATTGACTGATTCAGTGTGAAAGCAAACATGAGAAAGTTGTCACAAAGAGTTCTAATATCCTTGGGTCTCATTAACTATTTTTATAACCATTTGTATTTATAGTTTCTCATAATATCTTAATTTTGCCCAGAACATTTAGCTTTGAAATTCTTACTTTGAAAAATGAAATAAAATTGATGTGGCAATGATATGTGTTACAAGTTTTATTTGTAAAAAATAAAATTAAATGTTATTTTATTTTGAAGGAACGTTCTTCTAAGTCATACAGCACTCTTCTGTCAATTTGCTGTACTGAAGTAACCTAGGTTTGCTGTGATGCTGAACTTTGTGCCATTGGGGTGTCAAATGCCATAATGGCTGCCCATGGTGGACAGTGTTTGGTGGAGCTCCAAGTTTAAGACAGGTTTGGAAGCAGGAGTGGCATCTACTTCCTAAACCACATGCCTCCGGAAATTCTATGAACTTGGAGAAATGATGATACAAAAAGGCTTCAGGTCTTTTGTTCACAGGGTTGCTATGAGTTGTGCTCGACTCAACAGCAATCAACAACAACAGTAACAACTATATTGTGGAGTTAAGGGTTTATTCAAAATGGCTTTCCTAACCATTACTTAGCTTTGCCATGTGGATGGGCATTTATCCTATCCACAATGGGATTGGCTAACTCACAACATATTCTCTTTCCACGCTGTTGTTATGTGTGTGTATAATGTAATACATGTGTGTGTATAAATATATATATGTATTATTGAAGACTTGCTGAAAGAAAACTTCCCAAATATTATGAAAAATTACAATATATGCATTTAAGATGTTGGGCAAACTCCAAATAGGGTAGACTCCCAAAGAAGAACACCAACACATAGTAAAAATGTCAAAAATTAAAGATCGAGAAATACTAGTGAAAGCAGTCCAGGCCAAGAGTTACTGCAAAACAGAACCAATAATATTAAGTTCTAGCTTTCCGAATTTGCAGTTCAAGATTCAGAACGTTGCATGAAGTCGGAGCTGTCAGATTCCCCTTTTCTCTCTGTAACCATCAATAAAGACTCTTGGTGCCATTAAAAATTAAATAAATAAAACGACTAAGCTCTAAATTTTTCATATAAGCAAGAAAGTAATGAGATGACATATATAAAACTATAAAAGAGGGCACAAGGGAGCTCTGGTGGCCTACTGGCAAGAAGCTGCACTTTAATCCTGAAGGCACACAGTTTGAATCCACCAGGTGCTCTGCTGGAGAAGGCGGGGCAATCTCCTCCTGTGCTTGTCAAATCACGACTTGACAGTACACAGAAAGAGGTGGTGGGCGTGGTAAAAAAAAAAAGAGCTTGATTCCTTTGCTGCATGTAAATGTGTTAATTTTCTTGATTAAAACATGGCTAAAAAGCTTACAAAGTAAGTGGAAAAGGAATATTCATGCTGAAAAGGGGGGGGGGGAGATGCACCAAAGGAGCTCAGCGGGTTAGTGTTCTCAAAGGAGATGGTGACGGTTCGTTCAATGAATGATGTTCACGAGATTGCAACTATTGTGGTACCCAAACATTATCAAGAGAAAATGCAATATGATCTGAATGATGAAAAAGATGACGTGAAAATGAAGTCTGATATTAAAGAAGCAAAAAGAGCCCTCTAGACAAGCACTGACAGTGCCCAATTTTGATAAACTGAAGGAAAAGGCTGAAAGCAAAGACAGGGACAGGGAAAAACAAATCCAAACCAGCAAAGGGCTTAGCCTGGGAGTCTCTGAGAGACTTTAGAAAAAAACGCAGGTGCATGGTTAAAATATATGCATTGATTTCAGTTTCCACTATATGAAAACGATTAATTTATTAATCCTAACTGGCCTTTTTCTTTGAATCAAACGCAACATAATTTTGATTTGGGAACTTGAATAAAATATCTTCTTTAGTAAAAAAAAAACAAAAAGAAAAAATAAAAGCAACAAAGTATAAAAGAAAAAAAAAAGGCAGTCAAGAACTCTATATCTAGCAAATTTTCCCTCAGATATGACAATGAATTTGGGATATTTGCAGATAAACAGATACTCAGGGAACTTATGAAAACCACACCATGTTTCCAAAACTAAAGACAGAGAAATAATAGTGAAATTCTTCAGAAAGAACCAACAATAGGCAACAACCCAAAATTAACAGACACAATGACATCATTTAGGGACTGACCCAGACATAAAAAAGTTGTTGCTGTTATTATCATTATGTGTCAAGTCACTTTCGACTCATAGTGACCCCATATACAAATGCCCTGAACCCTGCTCTGTCTTGAGCCAATTTCATTGTCTCCAACACATCCATCCCCATAACATGCCTACAGAAACTCAATGAGCGTTGATAAATGTTGATAGTTATAGAAAGGCTTCAGGCTTTTTGTTCATAGGATCACTATGAGTCGTGTTCAACTTGAAGGCAATCAACAACAATATATAATGTAAATAAATACATACAAATATATGTGCAAACACATACAAATATATATGCAAAGACAAAAATCTGAAAGAATAAATATGTTGGCCATTCAAAACTATAATCTCTAGCTCCATGTGGTGAGCACGACTAAATACAAGAATCTTAAGTTACATGTTGATTATTCACAGTTTATCCAAAGTCATTATTATGACATCTATATTTCAAAAACAGAAAGTAATCTTATACTTGTACAAGGTTTGACAATAATTTTCTGAAACTATTCATCAAAGGAGATTATACTTCTTCTAACATCAAACCCTGCTGATACTGTCTGTCAACAAGGCTCAGCAAAAAAAAAGCTTATTCTTTAAAACCTTTAGACCAATACTTGAGCAGCTAAAGAGGTCATTGACATTGTTTGTTCAATTTCACCTGCACAGAATTTACTTATTCCAAGAATGCGATTGCCAGCGGGTTCAGATAACACACTAGGCACAACTGGTGGAAATCCCTAAGCTAACAAAGGAAGAGGTGTATAGACACACAGCATTGGAACCTATGGCACCACAAGAATGCTGATTTTCTTCTCAAGTCCTAAATGTATCTACTCCTACAGAATTATAGGTTTTGAATAACTACAGTTTTTCTTTTTCTGACATGAGAGCAGTTGTTGTTGTTGTTGTTGCTGTTATGTGCCATCGAGTCACCTGCGACTCATAGCGACCCTATGTACAACAGCCCTAAACTCCGCTCTGTCCTGTGCCAATCGCACTGTCTCCAACACTCCCATCCCAATTATCCCAATCACTGAATCAATCCACCTCATAGAGGGCCTTCCTCTCCTGCGCTGTCCCTCC
>NW_006399792.1:19864721-19872325 GCF_000299155.1 Elephantulus edwardii
CCTGGAGCCTTATTTTTTGCCATATCCTTCAAAGCAGCCTGAACTTCTTCTTTCATCACCATAGGCTCTTGCTCATATGTTGTTTCATGAAATTCTTGTGTCTTCCAATTCCTTTCAATACAGTGACTCAGTATACTCTGTCCATCTTCTTTTAATACTTCCTGGATCATTTAACATTCTGCCGAAAGCATCCTTGATTATAGCAGTTAGGTTTTCATATTTTTAATTGTGATTTTACAGAGAAGTTGGATTTTCATTCATTCATTGTTGCACATTTTCCTTCCTCTCCCTCCCTTCACCTTCCCCCAGTTTCCCTTTTTTTTTCATATTCATCCATTGTTGGGCTAGATTTTCAACTATTTACAGTTCTTCAAATAGATTGTTGTTGTTGTTGTTAAGTGCCATTGAGTCATAGGCGACTCATAGTGACTCTATGAACGAAAGAGCTGGACACTTGTATAATTTTCGTCCTTTCTCCAGGTTCATAGGATTTCCAAAGGCAACTATTTTGGAAGTGGATGCCACTCCTGCTCCAAGCTTGTTTTCATCAAGCAGCTCCACCAAACACTGTCCACCACAGCCCTTTAGAATTACTAGGGATGGTAGAGAGAGAATTGATGCCTTCAACCTGTAGTGCTGGAGAAGAGAATATACCATGGACTGCAAAAAGAACAAAAAGGTTCATCCTAGAGAAGGTGAAACCAGCACGCTCCTTAGAGGCAAGGATTCTGAAGCTCCATCTGACTTACGTTGGACATGTTGCAAGGAGGAACCAGTCCTTGGAGAGGGATGTCATGCTTGGGAGTGTGGACACACAACGCAAGAGAAGATCCTCCATGAAATGGATTGATTCAATCACTGGGGCAATGGGGGTAAGTGTATCAGAGACGATAAGGTTGGCACAGGAGAGAGCAGGATTTAGGGCTCTTGTATATAGGGTCGCTATGAGTCACAAGCGAATCAACCACACATAACAACAACAGCTTTTACATTTAGGTCTATGATCTAGTCCACATTGCCTTTGTGTACGGGGCCCTAACTAACTTCCTTTTTCTCTATGTAGATACACAGCTGTTCCAGTACCATTTGTTGAAAAGACAATAATAAAATAGTTTATTTCTGGGATCTCTACTCTAGTCTGTTGATTTAAATAGTATATATATATATATATATTTATATTTATATTTTAAGGACTCATTATTGTTGGTGTACAAAATAGGAGAGAAGAATTCCATGAAATAAAAGAATAGGCAGCAGATATTTCCAAACACTGGCCCCTGGGCTGTCTTTAAAGTGATAAAGTGACCAGGGTTGTCTGAGTCCCATTGTAGGCCTGAATATTCTGTCCTTTTGGCTCCTTTTTCTACCCTCCATGTTTAGCCCCTTTAAAGAAATTAAAGGAGGAGAGTTTGTGGAAGCTGAGAAGGAAGTCTTCTGTCTGGGAGTGCTCTCATTATCTCCCTCAGCTAATTCTGTCCTTTTTTGCCTTCTCACATAAGCCCATTTGCCTGGCTGACTCTTGTTTATCCTTCAAGACTCCACTCAAGGACCTATTCACACTGGATAACGGATATCTCCTTTATGCTCCCATAGCTATAGACTGGTTTTTGGTTTTGTGTTTTTTTTTTCTCTTCCTAGTACTCAGGAGCAACAGTGTCTCTCTGGAGACTAAGGTGCGCCTGATACAGGCCATGGTATTTGCAATCACTTGTTATGCATCAGAGAGTTGGACAATGACTAGGGAGGACAGAAGAAGAGTGGATGCTTTTGAGCTGTGGTGCTGGAGAAGAGTACTGAATGTACCATGGACTGCCAGGAAAACAAACAGATTCATCTTGGAGAGGATTAAAACAAGCTACTCCTTGGAGGCAAGGATTCTGGGGCTTCGTCTGACATACTTTGGACATGTTGCCAGGAGGGACGGGTCCTTGGAGAGGGACATCATGCTTGGGAGGGTGGAGGGACAGCGCAGGAGGGGAAGACCCTCTATGAGATGGATTGATTTGGTGACTCGGGTAATCGGGATGGGTGTGTCAGAGGCAGTGCGGTTGGCGCAGGATAGAGCAGGGTTTAGGGCTGTTGTGCATAGGGTCGCTATGAGTCGCAAACGACTTGACGGCACATAACAACAACAACAACAAGAGCACTTACTACGCAGAATTGTCTAGGGGTTGACATAACTGTCTTTCTAACTGCATTCCCCTGTCCCTCCAATTGGGTTTCTGGATTTTAAGATTCCTGAAGGTAGAGGTGAACCATACATACTCATAACTGTATCCCTAGTATCTAACATACCCAAAACTTCAAACTCATTGCAGGCAAATCCAACTCAAAGGGTTTTAAAAGCTGTTTATTTATAGAAGCAGAATGTCACATCTTTCTCCTGTGGAGAAATCACTGACCTAAGCTCTTACCAAGGCTCTTTCACTTAGTACACAGTTGTTGTTCTTGTCAGGTACGAACTATCTGAGTATGGCTCATCGCGACACTATGAACAACAGATCTGAACCCTCGCCTATCCTGTGCCATCTTCACAATCTCCAACACACTCAAGCCCATTACTGCAGTGACTGTGTCAACTCACCAGTTGAGGGCTTTCCTCTTCTTCACTGACCCTCCACCTTCTCAAGCACGATGTCCCTTTCCAAGGAATAATCTTTCCTAGCAACATGCCCAAAGCATATGCAATAAAACTTCATCATCCTTGCTTCCAGGAAGTACTGTCTGCACCCTCTCCAAGACACACCTGTTTGTTCTTTTAGCAGTTCATGGGATCTTCAGTACTTTTCTCCAATAGCACAATTCAAACACATCAACTCTTCTTATGTCATTCTTATTCATGGTCCAGCTCTCAGATGCATAGGAAGTGATTGAAAAGACTAGAGCCTGAATCAGCCACACCTTAGTCCTAAGACTAACATAATTGTTCCTCAGTAATGAGACTAATAATGATAATAATAATAATTCTTATTATTGAGTACAAAGTAGGTACTTAAAGTACGTCCATTGTATGTGTCTTTTCAGTCTCTGCTATGTGCACCTACAAGTTTGCACCATGAGATGCTAATTTGTAGAAGACACCGTCCTTATGTGTTCTAAAATGCAAAAGAAGAGAAAATATGCAAAACATAAAATCTTTCTTGGTACCAGTTAACTTAGATTGTGCAGCAAGAAAAGAAAATAAGCACAGTCTAAGTCATGTAACTCCGAAGTGGGCTTGAGCCCCAGTATGAGGAGAGACTATATGATTCCCCATCGCCCATTTCCAATGAACAGTTCCTGTGACCAACTGCAGTCCTTGTCATTAGCTTATTCTATCATACATCTGAATATGAGCTAAGTTTCATATTATTGCTTCTACAACATATATAAATTTTTTTGCCACATTTTAATATTCCTGAAATCCAACAGATGAGGCAGTTTAGGTGCCCCGGTGACACTGTATTTGACTGCTCACCTTGGTTGGCTTGCCATCTGCCAGTATACTGCACTTATGCAAACTTTACCAGTGCTATTGTTATTTGAATTGAATTATGTTGGGCATCTGAAGTATTAACTACCATTTGATATATCTTTCAAAAGATTCCATTACTATTCATTACTAAAATAAAAACTATTAAGTATCAGACATAGAAACAGAGCAAAAGAAATAAGTTTGATGTTGTTTTTGTTATATGGCGTCGAGTTGCCTGTGACTCATATCGACCCTACGTATAATAGCTGTGAACTCTGCCCTATCCTGAGCCAGTCTCCAACACACCTACCTCCATTACTGGAGTTATTGACACATTAACTCATTGGGCTCTTCCTCTCCTGTGCTTTTATTATTGTATGTTGTTATGTGCCCTTGAGTCACTTGTGACTCATAGCAACCCTATGTACAACAACTCTGTTCTAGCCTGTGCCAATCTTATTGTCTCTGACAAACCTACCCCCTTTATTCCAGACATTAATTCAATCCATCTCCTTGAGGGTCTTCCTCTCTGACACTGTCCCTCCACCCTTCCAAGTATGATGTCCCCCTTCAAGGACTGGTCACTCCTTGCAACATGTCCAAAGTATGTCAGGTGAAGCCTCAGAATCCTTGCCTCCGAGGAGCAGAATGGTTTCATCCTGTCCAGGACAAATCTGTTTATTCTTCTAGCAGTCCATGGTATATTTAATACTCTTCTTCAGCACCACAGCTCAAAGGTATCAATGACATTTCTATCATCCCTAGTCATTGTTCAGCTTTCTGATGCATAGCAAATAATTGCAAAGACCATGGCCTGGATCAGGCACACCTTAGTCTCCAGACTGACATCATTGCTCTTCAGTATACTCTGGAGAAGTCCATGACAGCAGACTTTCCCAATGCAATTCATTTTATTTTAATTCCTATTTGCTGGTACCAAGAGTGTTGATTATGGAGCCAAGTAAACAAAAGCTGTTGCAATCTCAATCTCTTCACTATCGGGGCAGTATATATTCATCATTGAAAGAATTAGCACAAGGACATGTTTTCTTGAACTGTAATACCCAAATGCTTTCTGAATTCTAAGGGAGAAAAGCTACCCACACGAAGAAGCTGTGCTGGTTTACTGCCTTGGAAGAATGACTATCACACACCAAGCAATGCAAATGAAGGAAGAAGGAACTGCGAAAGCCCTTGGAACGGATGGGGGAAAAATTGCTTCACAAAGAGATTGAGAATCCTGATCAATGCATCAAGCGGAGCCTGTTTAAGACATGTCACAATCATTAAGAGTATATTATTCTTTATTTAATGGCACATAAAATAATGACATATCTAAAATGGTACCTGTTGTGGTTGTTGTCAACAGCCCTAAACTCTGCTCTGTTCTGTACCAATCACACTGTCTGTGGCACTCCCATCCCAATTATCCCAGTCACTGAATCAATCCACCTCATAGAGGGCCTTCCCTTCCTGCGCTGTCCCTCCACCCTACCAAGTATGATGTCCCTCTCCAAGGACCGGTCCCTCCTTACATCATGTCCAAAGTATATTAGACGGAGCCTCAGAATCCTTCCCTCCAAGGAGCCACCCAGTTTGACCCTTTCCAGGATGAATCTGTTTGTTTTCCTAGCAGTCCATGGTACTCTCAATACTCTCCTCCAGCACCACAGCTCAAAGGCATTAATGCTTCTTCTATCCTCCTTGGTCACTGTTCAACTCTCTGATACATAACAAGTGATAGCAAAGACCATGGCCTGTATCAGATGCATCTTAGTCTCCAGAGAGACACCATTGCTCTTCAGTACTTTGGAAAGGTCCCAAACAGCAGACTTTCCCAATGCAATACATCTTTTAATTTCCTGGTTACAAGCTTAGCTGTTAACCAAAAGGTCCACAGTTCAGCCCTTTCACGAGAGAAAGACGCAGCAGCTTGTTTCCATAAAGGTTACAGCCTTCAAAACCCAGTGGAGCTGTTTCACTCTCTTTATGAGTTGGAATCACTTCACTGGTAATGAATTTGGTTTGAATTATCTGTTTAAACCCTGCTTAAGAAAGCCTGATGATGCTTGATTATAACCAAAAAGCTGCCCACCCAGCATCTTGAGGTGGGTGGGGGGGGGAAGACCTGGCATTTCTGCTCCTGTAAAGATTATGGCCTAGGAAACCCTATAGGAGCAGTTCTACTCTGGCCTGCATGGCTACTTTGAGTTAGAATTTACAGCCCTATCAATATTAGGCTTTCCAGATGAATTGCTTTGGGAAAGTCAGCTGTCAGGTATCTCTCCAAAGTACTAAAGAGCAATAATGTCAGGCTGGAGACTAAGGTGCATCTGATCCAGGTCATAGTCTTTGTAATTACTTGCTATGCCTCAGAAAGCTAGACAGTGACTAGGGATGATAGAAAGAGAATTGATGCCTTTGAGTTGTGGTGCTAGAGAAGAGTTTTGAATATACCATGGACTGTTAGCAGAACAAACTGGCTAGTCCTAGAGAGGGTGAAACCATTCTGCTCCTTGGAGTCAAGGATTCTGAGGCTTCATCTGATATACTTTGGAGGAACCAGTCCTTGGAGAGGGACATCAGGTTTGAGAGGGTGGAGGGACAGCTTAAGAGAGGAAGACCCTTGATGAGATTGATTGATTCAGTGATTGGGGTAATGAGAGTGGGTATGTCAGAGACAGTAAGATAGGCACAGAATAGAGCAGGGTTTAGGGCTCTTGTACATAGGGTCACTTGGAGTTGCAAGTGACTCGATGGCACATAATAACAACAACAATCAATCAATATTAGTAAGAGTGAAACTGTTATTTTGTGACCGATGTTATATTCTGCTTTTCCAGAGTGTATGCCCTCCAAATCCAAATGTCTTGACCCTGACTCCCATATTCTTCTCTTTTCCCTCTCATGGCTCCATCTTTAACAGTGTTCACCATGGGTACTTAATATCAGGCCACCTGGGTTCCCTCATTGTGATGAGTTCTCCAAGCACACACTATCCTCAGGGACTTTATTTTCCTCTACCCTCAACCTCTGAAATGTTTTTAAATTTGGTACTCTCCCCTAGCTCCTTTCCAAGTCTTTCCACAAATGCTGATCTGGAGGAGACTTCTGCTGGGCACATCTTCACATTTTCAATCAGCAATCAGCTGTCACTTTAAGTACCAATACATGGACAAAGAATGTATGCCCTCAAAAGTTATTGAACTTCATAGTTTAAAAACAGGAATGGTGTGAGGCAGAGTTGGATCTTTTCACCATAAATGAAAATGTTATGGCTAAATTGCTCAAGGGCGTGCTGTTAGGGAAACAATGGAGCAGGATTGGAATGCAAGTCTCTGACCTGAAAGCCCTCAATGGCTCATCCATCTGCTGCCTCTGAGATTTCTCCATGGAATTCTGTCCTAAAATCAGTACTGCCTTACTTATTTGCCTGCTGTTGTTATTTGCCTAACCTTTCTAATTCCTAAGAAACCTAACACCCAATCCTCCTGGGTCTTGATCCTTCTTTTGCAGGGATCCTAAAACTCCATGGACTCTGATGGCATAGTCTGTACAGAGTTGAATTACTAATCTAAAAGTCACATTTTATCAGCGTCTCTACTAGAGAAAAAATGGGCAATCTTCTTCCATGCAATTTAGTCTTGGGAAGCCACTGGAGTTGAGTTGAAGAACTGTTAGGGAGCTCTGGTGGCATGATCTGTACGGAGTTTCATTGCTAACTCAAAGGCTTTGAATCCACCCAAGCAGATATATGCATGTTTATCGTGGCTTTGTTGACAATAGCAAGGAGTTGGAAACAACCTAAGTGCCCATCAACAAACGAATGGATAGACAAGTTGTGGTATATTTACACAATGGAATACTATGCTGCATTGAAAAACGAGGAACTCATGCAATATTATTCAAAATGGATGACCCTGGAGGACATTCTGCTCAGTGAAATATCTCAGTAACAAAAGGTCTAATGCTGCATAATGCTACTGTTGTAAAACAGGACTGACCTCGGGATTGGGGAGAGACTGAGAAAGATGGGATAAATAATGTATGCTTCTTTGAAACAGATGAGGGAGAAAACTGTTTAAAAGGGATATATGATTAGGTATTATTGTCATGACAGGAGTCCAGAATGAAACCTGCATAGTGGAGT
>NW_006399792.1:19872516-19889058 GCF_000299155.1 Elephantulus edwardii
ACCAGTGGCTCCTAGGAAGAAGGATGGGCATTCTCTGCTAATTTGAGATTTAGTTTTTGAAACCTTCTGGAGAGTCACTGTGAGTCAGAACTTAATTCACAGCAATGAGTTTGAAGAACTCGATCGTAAGAGTTTAGGGAGCTTTGGTGACCCAATGGCAAGAAGCTGCCTTGCAATCCCAAAGGCACACGGTTCAAATCCACCAGCTGTTCCTCAGGAACCTGGGCAATTACTTCCCTTGTGATTTACTGCCTCTAAAAACCCACTGGAGGGTAAGCTGAGGGTTGGTTCTGACTCAACCGCACACAACAACAACAACAGTATAACATTATAAGGGTTTAAAGGTCTAACAGAATGCACAGTTCATGGGTGAGAAAGGTATTTGGCAAGCACGGAAAGCCAGGATAAAGATGATCTCACTGCACAAAACTGAGCATGTAATAATTTCATTTGTATCCAACTTTTTCTATAGTTGTAATTAAAATAGAGCCCATCCTGTTATTCTACCACAATTGCCTTTCATCTGCACTTCAACCTCTAAGCTCTGGAAGAATTTCTTTTCCTTTACTGCTTTTGTTCCTTGATGGTAACACTGTTCCAGGGAAGGGAAGAACAGTTTAATCATTCAAAATGCAATGAGGTGTAAAATGTGTTTGCCCTTTTATACCATCAATAATTTTCCTAGAAATATGCTCTCTAAGTGCGATAATTAGAATAAAACAATAAGCAAATCCAGGAAAGTGAACAGAATTGTATGAAGATAGGGCAAGGTTCCAGTCTGTAGTTCATAGAGTTGTTATTAGTCATAGTGACAAGACGACACCTAACAACAGCAATATTAAGACTCTCTCAACAAAGCTGCTGAGTGTTGCTTCCTTCTCACTGAGATTTCTCATTACTATTGGGCATTCTTAGTGTTAAAAAGTATATTAAGTGAGAGTCATCAAATACATAAAAATTAATAAGACTTCCTTCTAGGAACTATAGCTAGTATTCAGGTACTATAAATTCATAAATAACTTTTGACTTTGATAAATGTCAAGAGTTATAGAAAGGCTTCAGGCCTTTAGTTCATTGAGTCACTATGAGTCATGCTCAACTTGACAACAATCAATAACAACAACATAAATTAATATACCTTATTAAGAATCCAAGAGTTCTTGGTATCACAACTGGAAAAGCATCAACTGCTAACTTGAAAGATTGTCCATTCAAACCCACCAGCTGCTCTGAGACAGAAAACTGAGGAAACTGGCTTCCATAAAGATTTACAATCTTGGAAATTCTGTAGGACACTTCTCCTGTTCCAAAGGGTCACTGAGTCAGAATCAAAAGCACTAAGTTTTATTTCCTTTATTATTCTCTCTTCTTTAGTTAGAGTCAACTCATAGCCAACCCTCCAGCAGGTTTTCCAAGGCTGTAAATCACAAGGGTGGAGACTGCACATCTTTCTCCCTCAGAGTTGCTGGTAGGTTCTATCAGAGAGCCACATCCTTTAGGTTGGCAGTGTATCACCCTATATAGGTCTCTAAGTTGTTGTTGTACCATAGGCTTGGAACCAGCCCATAGCTGATCTTCCAGTGGGCATTCTGAGGCAGTAAACACAGGGGAAGAGATTGTCCAGCCTTCTCCCAAGAAGCAGCTGGTGGCTTCAAACTGCCTGTCTTTTGGAATGCAGCGCAGCTTCTTGGCACTAGGCCACCAGAGCTCCCTAAAGAATCCCTAATAGTGTTAACTTTCAATAGTAATCAAGGAATAATATATGATAAATACAGTTGTAATTTGCTTACATGTAATACTTGTTAGATGGTTGTTATTATGTACCACCAAGTAGGAAGCAACCCATAGCTGACCCTCCCATGGTCCATGTTCAGTGGTGGTTAATTGCAGGGGAGAAGATTGCCCATCTTTCTCCTGTGGAGCAGCTGGTGGCCTCAAACTGTGTGCAGTGAACTGATTGCAGCGCAGCTTCTTGCCACTAGGTGACCAGAGCTCCCCTTTGTTAGATTACATAAAACAAAATTGGTAGATTATATAACAAAGTTGTTTCATGAAATATTTGTACGTTGAATTATTAGTAACGGAGCAGAAACCTGTCAAAATGTTTCCCCATCTTTTCCTTTGGTCACTATTTCATTCTCAAAAAAGTCACTGATAAAGGTCCACAACTAATAATTATCACAATATATAACAAAAGAACCAGAAAATGTGACTAAATTATCAACTATAAAAACACTAGCAGCCCCTAAAGAAACTAGAACTGCCACCCACGCAGATATACGCACACCTATGTTTATTGTTGTTTTGTTCACAATAGCAAAGAGTTGGAAACAACCAAGTGCCATCAACAAACGAATAGATAGAGAAGATGTGGTATATTCACACAATGGAATACTATGCTGCATTGAAATACAAGGAATTCATGAAATATTATACAGAATGGGTGACCCTGGAAGACATTATGCTGAGTGAAATATCTCTGTCACAAAAAGGCAAATACTGCATAATGCCATTGTCATATAAGAGGACTGACCTAGGGGTTAGGGGCAGACTGAGAAAGATGGGATAAATTATGTATATTGCATTGAAACAGATGAGGGAGAAAACTGTTTAAAAGGGATATGTGATTAGGTATTATTGTCATGACAGGAGTCCAGAAGGAAGGTTGCACAGTGGAGTGGACTTGATGGGGGGGGATTATATAACAATGAAAGAATTTTTCTTTTACTTTTCAAAGAGAAGAGCAAAGGTGGGGGGGGAGGAGCAGCGATTAAAGTGCAAGAACGAATGCATGGAAATGCAAAGTCTCTGTAAACTTTCATTAAAATTAATTTTTAAAAAAGAAGAAATAAAACCAAAAACATTGGCAGCAGTGAAAAAGATAGCACATAATGATAGCACATGCAGATGAAATTATATGACTCAAAGCATTCAGCTCTGGTCTGAGTGCACTGTTGCTGTTAGGTGCCATCCAGTCAACTACGACACAAAGCAACCCTATGAACCAGATTTTAAAAACCCCGTCCTATACTACACCATCCTCAAGATCCCTGCTGTGCTTGGGTCCACTGTTACACTTGTCACCTTTACTTGGTGGTATCACCCATGTGATCCACACCTCCTGAGTTATCATAGTAATACCACTAAGTGTGACTTCATTTGGAAGTGAAGTCTTTGTAGACAAAATTTCTTATGGCAGCCCTAGAAGACTAATGCAGGCATCATTCTGCTTCTCACATTTAAGGATAACCAACAAGAAAAATGCCAGTTTCAAGTTAAATTGGAATACAGGTACAACATGTTGTTGTTAAGTGCCATTGAGTCATTTGCAACTCAAAGCAACCTTATGCACAACAGCCCTAAACCCTACTCTATCCTGTGCCAATCTTACTCTCTGACACACCTACCACTATTACTCCAGTCACTGAATCAATCTATCTCATCGAGGGTCTTCCTCTCTTGTGCTGTTCCTCCACCCTCCCAAGCATGATGTCCCTCTCCAAGGACTGGTCCCTCCTTGCAACATGTCCAAAGTATGTCAGACAAGCATGATGTCCCTCTCCAAGGACTGGTCCCTCCTTGCAACATGTCCAAAGTATGTCAGACAAAGCTTCGGAACACTTGCCTCCAAGGAGCAGCCTGTTTCACCCTCTCCAGGATGAACCTGTTTGTTCTCCTAGCAGTCCATGGTATATTCCATACTCTTCTCCAGCACCGCAACTCAAAGACATCAAATGTCCTTCAAGCATCCCTATCGTTGTAGACCATGGCCTGAATCAGGTGCACTTTATAGTCTCCAGACATGTATTACTAAAAATTACATACCACTTGCCTTTTGTTATTTTCTAAGTAACTATCTCATTGCTGCCAAGTAGAAACTGACTCATAGCTGACCTTCCAATGGGTTCCTGAGTTGGCAAATCACAAGAAAGAAGTTTGCCTATCTTCCTCCCTTGGAGTCGCTGGTGGATTCAAACTACTTTAAAGGTACACAACCTTTGTGTTATAGGAGGTATATTATTATTTTTAAACCTGAATTAAAATTATAAAAAATATAACAGAGGGGAGCTCTGGTGGCCTAGTGGCAAGAAGCTGCACTGCAATCCCAGAGGAACACGGTTCGAATCCACCAGACGCTCTGCCGGAGAAGGAGGCGCAATATCCTCCTGTACCAGTCAGATCTGATTTGACGGTACATGCACACAAAATTAAAAAAAAAAAATATAATAGAAGAGTCAGTGTGAGATAGACCAAGATGGGTTGGAATCTCACTTTAAATGTCAGGCAGTCTTGGAAAAACAGCCATCTTCCCCAAGCATCCTTTACTTCAGCCTGAAAATGAGAATTAATACCAACCAGGCAGAATAAGTGTGAAGATGAATTTATACTTTGTTAAAGGTAGCCAAGTCCCAAAGACGTGCAGTTCGAATTCACCAGATGCCCTGCTGGAAAAAGAGGGGCAGTCTCCTCCTGTACTAGTCTTACCTGATCAGACAGTACGAACAAACAGAAACAAAGACAACATCAAAAAACAAAAACAAAACAAAACAAAAAATAAAGGCAGCCAAGGGGGGACTCAAATTTGAACTGAGGACCTCTTTGTTGTTGTTGTTGTTGTGTGCCATCGAGTCACTTGCAACTCATAGCAACCCTATGTACAAGAACTCTATACACTCTTCTATCCTGTGCCAACCTAGCCATCTCAAACACACTTATTCCCACCTCTCTAGTCACACAATCGATCCATCTCATCAAAGGTCTTCCTCTCCTTCTCCGCCCCTCCACTCTGCCAAACATGATGTCCCTCTCCAAAGACCAGTCCCTCCTTGCAACATGCCCGAAATATGTCAGACGAAGCTTCAGAATCCTTGACTCCAGGGAACATTTTGGCTTGACCCTCTCCAGGACAAACCTGTTTGTTCTGCTAGCAGTCCATGGTATATTCAACACTCTTCTCCAGAACCACAGCTCAAAGTCATCAATTCTCTATCAACCCTAGTCACTGTCCAACTCTCTGATGCATAGCACATAATTGCAAAGACTATAGCCCGGATCAGGCGCACCTTAGTCTCCAATCTGACATCGTTGCTCTTCAGTACTCTTGAGAGGTCCCTCACAGCCGACTTTCCCAGTGCAATTCGTCTCTTGATTTCCTGGCTGCTGTTACCAAGAGTGTTGACCATGGAGCCAAATAAACTAAAACTGTTAACTATCTCAATCTCTTCACCATCCATACTGATGCTGCCAATGGGCCCAGTGGTGAGAATCTTTGTTTTCTTGATGTTGAGCTTCAGTCCATATAGGAGGCTGTAGTCCTTGACCTTTTGTAGCAAGTGCTTCAGGTCCTCCTCAGTTTCAGCAAGCAGAGTTGTGTCATCTGTGTAACGCAGGTTATTGATGATTCTTCCACCAATCCTGATGCCACATTCCTCTTCGTATAGCCCAGCATCTCGGATGATCTGTTCTGCATACAGATTGAAAAGGTATGGAGACAAAATACACCCCTGATGATCCCCCTTCTTGATTTTGAACCATGTAGTGTCTCCTTGCTCTGTTCTGACAACTGCCTCTTGGTCCAAGTATAAGTTTTGCATTAGCACAATCAAATGTTCTGGGATTCCCATTCTTCTCAGAGTCAGCCACAGCTTATTGTGATCCACACAGTCAAAAGCCTTTGCATAGTCAATGAAGCACAGATAGACATTTTTCTGGTATTATTTGCTTTCTGCTAAGATCCATCTAACATTAGGTATAATATCCCTAGTCCCACAACATCTTCTAAATCCAGCCTGCACATCTGGCAGTTCTCTGTTGACATATTGTTCCAAACATTTCTGGATAATTTTCAGCAGAATCTTGCTTGTATGTGATATCAATGACATGGTTCGATAATTTCCACACTCTGTTGGGTCACCTTTCTTTGGGATGGGAACAAATATTGATCTTTTCCAGTCAGTGGGCCAGCTGGCTGTTCTCCAGATTTCTTGGCACAACTTAGTGAGCACATCCAGGGCAGCGTCTGTTTGTCGAAATAAATCAATTGGTATGCCGTCAACTCCTGGAGCCTTGTTTTTTTGCCAATTCCTTCAGAGCAATTTGAACTTCCTCTTTCATCACCATAGGCTCTTGCTCATATGTCATTTCATGAAATTCTTCTGTATCAGCCAATTCCTTCTGATACAGTGACTCTGTGTATTCCTTCCATCTTCTCTTGATACTTCCTGGATCATTTAATATTCTGCCCAAAGTATCCTTAAGTATTGCCACCCGTGGCTTAAATTTGTTTTTCAGCTCCTTCAGCTTAAGAAACACTGAGTGAGCTTGGCCCTTTTGTTTTTCTGACTCTAGCTCTCTGCACATTTCATTATAGTATCTTGCTTTGTCGTCTCAGGCTGTCTTTTGAAATTTTCTGTTTAGCTCTTTGATTTCTTGGTTTCTTCCTTTAGCTTTGGCTTCTTGGCGCTCTAATGCAATATTCAGAGTCTCAGCTGACATCCATCTTGGTCTTTTCTTCTTTTTCAGCCTTTGTAATGATCTTTTGCATTATCTGTAGTCAAATGCTCTACCATTGAGTTATACCCCCTCTGCCTGAATTTACACTTTGGATCACAACAGAGTAAGTGCTGAAAGATGAACTCCTTAGGTTGGAAGGCACTCTAAATACTCAGTGGCTGCAAGCATGGACCGGAGCATATCAGCATTTTTGATGCTGGTTCAGGAGCAGGCTAGCATTTCATGGCGTTGCCTGAATTCAACACCATAAGTTGAATTCTACACCATTGACAACTAACAAGAATAGTAGCAGTGTTTTCACAGAACAAGAGCTCTGTAAGTGTGTTTTATATTTGTGTGTATATACATGTACTTGGCCTCATTAAATAGACTGAATATTTTCCCACTGTTTCACCATAAGAACACACATGCTAGCACCAGCAGAGACCAAAAGGAAGTGGGAGGGGAGAACTTTAGGGTGAAAGAAAGAAGTTGGTTTTTTTAAAAAAAAAGTCAAAGAACAGCAGTTAATTTGATTTATAAACGACATAGGAGACAACTGCCTCAGAAGGAGATTTTTGTTTCAGAGGAAGGTCCTAGGCAGGAAGTTACTTGGTGACTCCCTGTGGACCATTTGAATGAACACAGCCCTGGAAAACCAAGACATGGACTAGATTTACTGCCCACTGGGGTAAAGGAACTAACAAAGAAGGTACCTCTACCTTCATCATGTCAGTCGAGCTTCACTGAAGCGAACACGGCCACTCAGCTTTCCTCACTGCCTTCAAAAAGTTCACAAACCCCATCTTCCCCACAGCAAGTGAGAAAACATCTGTAAGGGTAATTAAAAAGTTGAGTAGTCTGGATTTTCTTGTACACGGGATCAATTTCTCCTTGTGTCACAAAAGGTGGAGGCAGTTCCTTAAAGACACAGAAGAGCAACAAAAGGGAGTAGTGGAGGGAACCTGAGACAAAAGAAAAATAAGTAAGAAATTAAAAGCCAAGAGTATGATCAAGTCCAAGAGATGCATTGAGGAATTGTCATTATCTGAGTATTAGGGGGCGGCCATGGTTACAGAGTTTCATGGGGAGGCAAAGTCTTCAAATGAAAAAGACATTCATCAGTTCAGAGTTTAGACAGAAAATAAGGGCCTACTCATTTGCAAAGTGAACTTGACTGTCATGAAAATTTTAAAAAGAAAGGCAGAGTGTACAGGATAAAACACAGACCCAGCTTTAAAAACAACAACAACAACAAAAACCCCAACCTTTTTCCAGAAAATTATGGCCCAAAAAGTCAACATAAACAATTCTCTGTTCTAGAATTCATATGTGGCTATAATTGTTAATGTATCTATTTATATATTTTCTGCTTTTTTCTTTTTCTGGAATATATTTTTTAGATTAAAAACCCAAGATTGATGAAAGCTATTTTCTTAATCAGCTCTGCTTGCAACTGTTATTTTTGTTACGGTTTTTGGGTGTCTTCCACCTGATTCTGACCCATAGCTACCCTAATAAGCAGTAGACCGAGACCATGCCTCACCACGTGCCATCCTCACAATCTCAGACAAACTAAAGCCCATTGCCGCAGTGAGAGTCAGTCCATCTTCTGATTCTTCCTCTTTCCCCGACCTTTTATTTTTCTAAGAACTGATGCCTCCTGACAACACATCATAAGTATGCAAAGTGAATTTTCACCACCCTTGTCCCTAAGGAGCACCCTCGTTGCACTGCCTCCAAGACAAGATAGTTTTGGTTTTTTTATGTGTGTACATGAAGGCAATTTATTAACAGAAAACAATTAATATGATGAGTCCTGTTTACAGGCAGCGACCACGGTATCTCCCTTCCTGCGAGGAGGTTGGAAGGGATGGGGTGACATCCTCAATCCGTCTGATCTTCATTCCTGAATGAGCAAGGGCTCTGAGGGCAGATTGAGCCCCTGGCCCTGGTGTCTTCCTTTGATTTCCTCCTGGAGTGCACAGTTTAATGTGTAAGTCAGTGCTGCCCAGCTCCTCGCACCTCTGTGCTCCATCCTGGGCAGCCAACACGGCAGCATGAGTGTTCATCTTGATCAGCCTTCACCTTCATACCACTTTCATGACAGATAGTTTCCTTCCCAGAGAGGCCAGTCACATTCAAAATTGTCACTGAAGGATGCAAAAATGTGGTAGACACCAAAGACATTCTCTCCTTCAGCCACCTGAAGTCCACAACTGATGACCTGCTCTTCCTTTTCCCCCCTCCCCCTGCCCGTTCTCTCCTGACTAAAATTGTTCTTTTAACAATCCATGGTATATTCAAAAACACCACTATTCAAAAACATCCATTTTCTTCAGTCTTCTTCATTCATTGTCCAGCTTGCAGATGCATTGCATCAACTGCAAATGCCAAGGCTTGGGTATGGTGCAACTTAGTCTTTAAACTGACATTTTTGCCCATTAGCACTTTTTAAAAATATTTTCTAACATATAAATATTTTTATTTATTTTACTATTTTTTTGTGTGAGTACCATCAAATCAGATCATACTGGCACAGGAGGAAATTATCCCTCCTTCTCCAGCAGAGCATCTGGTCGATTTGAACTATGTACCTTTGGGATTGCGGCACAGCTTCTTGCCACTAGGGTACCAGAGAGAGCCCTTTAGCACTTTTAAGAGGTCCTTGACAAAAAAAAATGTGCCCAATGCAGCACATTGTTTTATTTTTTGACTCCTACTATCATGGGCGTGATAGCGGATCCAAGTAAAATGAAATCCTTGGCAACTTCAATCTTTTCTCCATTTATGATCAGTTTTGTATTTTGGTCCCTGTTTTAAAATAGTTTAACGAGATTTCACCTGATACTTCCTACCACCAGGTACTTTCATACACAAACTATTTGAAGCTAATAAGGACACCTGATACATTTGAATGTAAGTTTTTGATGTTAAAAGCAAAAATTCCATCAGATAAAATCTATGAATAATATATATAGTTCATGAAGATGCAAGGCTTGCTTCTCTTGATCATCACTGACCCGAAGACCTAGTCTGTGCTGGGAGCTATAATGTGTTGTTGTTGTTATGTGCCGTCAAGTTGCTTGCGACTCATAGCGACCCTATGCACAACAGCCCTAAACTCTGCTCTGTCTTGTGCCAATCACACTGTCTCTGACTCTCCCATTCTGATAACCCCAGTCACCGAATCAATCCACCTCATAGAGCGCCTTCCCCTCCTGCGCTGTTCCTCCACCCTCCCCAGCATGATGTCCTTATCCAAGGACCAGTCTCTTCTTACAACATGTCCAAAGTATGTTAGACAGAACCTCAGAATCCTTGCTTCCAAAGAGTCACCCGGTTTAACCCTTTCCAGGATGAATCTGTTTGTTTCCCTAGCACTCCATGGTACTCTCAATACTCTTCTCCAGCACCACAGCTCAAAGGCATCAATTCTCCTTCTATCCTCCTTGGTCATTGTCCAACTCTCTGATGCATAACAAGTGATTGCAAAGACCATGGCCTGTATCAGACACACCTTAGTCTCCAGAGAGACACCATTGCTCTTCAGTACTTTGGAGAGGTCCCCAACAGCAGACTTTCCCATGGCAATGCGCCTTTTAATTTCCTGGCTGCTGGTGCCAAGAGTGTTGACTGTGGAGCCAAACAAACTAAAGCTGTGTACAATCTCAATCTCTTCACCATCCATCCTGATGCTGCCAATTGGTCCAGAGGTGAGAATCTTTGTCTTCTTGACATTGAGCCTCAATCCATATGGGAGGCTGCAGTCCTTGACCCTCTGCAGCAGGTGCTTCAGGTCCTCCTCAGTTTCAGCAAGCAGGGTTGTGTCATCTGCCTAAAGCAGATTGTTAATAGGTCTCCCACCAATCTTGACCCCACATTTCTCCTCATAGAGCCCAGCCTCCCGGATGATCTGTTCTGTATACAGGTTAAAAAGGTATGGAGATAGGATGCATTCCTGGCATACGCCCTTCCCAATTTTGAACCATGCAGTGTTCCCATGTTCTGTTCTGATGACTGCTTCCTGGCCCAAGTATAGGTTTTGCATTAGAACTATCAAGTATTCTGGGATTCCCATTCTTCTCAGAGTCAGCCACAGTTTTTTATGATCACACAGTCAAATGCCTTTGCATAGTCAATGAAACACAGACATTCCTCTGGTATTCCCTGCTTTCAGCTAAGATCCACCTAACAGACAGTAATTAATATAAGTTGATTAAAGGACTGTATGTGTGTGGGCGCACACACACGTGTGTCTGCACGCGTGGGCACATACCCATGTTGAAATATCTGGGATCGAACCTGATACCTGGTTAAAGGATTTAATAAATAATGAATGCCTATCTGTGCACCCGCCTAGTGTTGTGGCTTTCACCTCTGTGTTCCTTCTGTTAGTTGTTGTTAGGTGTCATGAGTCAACTACGACAACAGGTTAAAACCTTGCCCTATCCTGCACCATCTTCACAATTTTCTCCAAGCTCAAGCCCATTTCTGTAGTCACTGTACCAATCTACCTTCCTGCAGTGCATATGATTTTCATGGTCCGTGGCATTTTTTTAATGCAACATACATTTTTTACAGCATATTCTTCCTGTTTAATATTTTCTCCATTCATTCATTGTTGCACATTTTCCTTCCTGCCCACCCTTCCTCTCCAGTTCACTTTTCTCTTTGAAAAGAAAAACAAAAAAATTCTTTCTTTATTATATAATCCCCCCATACACACTCCAAGTCCACAATCTACTTTACTATGCATTTCTTTTTCTGGAATCTTGTCATGAAAATAATACTTGATCTTATATCCCTTTTAAACAGTTCTCTCCCTCATCTGTTTCAATGAAGTATACATTATTTATCCCATCTTTCTCAGTATCCACCCAACCCCAATGTCAGTCCCCTTTTACAACAGCAGCACTCAGCAGTATTTGTCCTTTTGTGACTGAGATATTTCCCTCAGCATAATGTCTTCCAGGGTCACCCATTTTGTATTTCATAAGTTACTTGTTTTTCAATGCAATATAATATTCCATTGTGTGAATATACAACAGCTTTTCTACCATTTCTTTGTTGATAGGCATTTGGGTTGTTTCCAACTCTTTGCTATTGTGAACAATGCTGCAATAAACCTGGGTGTGCATATATCTGTGTGGGTGGCAGTTCTGGTTTCTTTAGAGCATATTCCCAGTAGTGGAATTGCTGGATCAAATGTGATTTATATTTGCAACTTTTTTGAGAAAGGAACATACTGCCTTCCATAATGGTAGCACAATTTTACATTCCCACCAACAGTGAATAAAAGTTCCAATTTCTCCACAACCTCACCAGCATTTGTTGTTTGCTGCTCTGTTGAATTTTGCTATTTTTACTGGGGTGAGATGATATCTTATAGTTGTTTTGGGCATTTTTTTAATAGTGGCACACAGTAAGCCTTCATCTCAGGAATGAGTTGAATTTCTAAAATATCACAAGTAAAATTTTTCTGATTCAATTGTTAAAGTTTCCTAGTTAGTATACAGCTGACTACATTTTGCCATCTTGTACACACATTGCTGTTTTCCTATGCTGTCATCCTCATAGCTCTCTTCCAGACCCTAGGCTCATCTCTCATAGAAGTCAAGTATGCCTGATGCTTCTCTGGCATCCCCTGCATGTAGAACATATTCATGTAACCCAGGTCTGCTAAATGGAAACAGGAAAGCAGTTGACATATTTCCCTTTGTGATAAAGAGAAAGAGATTCAATATGAGAAACCTATTTCCTCATCTCTCTTTGGACACTGCCATATAAATGTTTAACACAGGAGCTACCACAGTCACCTTGCATGGTGTCATGGCTTGTTGTTCAAAATGGCTTTCCTAGCCATCGGCTTTGACCTTCACCACATGGCTGGGCGGGGAAATGAAATAGGATGTATATAAATGATTTGTAATGCAACTGGTCAGTTTCCCCATCTCATCAGGTTTAAATTGAGCTGGTTTAGCAACAGAAGCAAGAAATCTCATTACCAGCAAGAAAGACTAAGCAGCAGTGACTGTAATGACATGTCTTTAGTAGCAAGAGATTCCTATGTCAGTCAGACCAGAGCCTACACGAGAGCACCAGCAGCCACAAAAGAGAACTAGAGACCAGTGTGAGACAGAGCTGACTTGGTACTGTTGCCCCTTGGAATCAGCACCAGAGCCTGCACCCAAACCTGCTGGAGTACTGGGAGAAATATACCATAAGTGACAGTGCTATGAGAGCTTTGTGACACTGACCTAAAGCCACAAGGCTAAAGGCAAGGGGGCTTGTGAGTACACTTAGAAAGCTCTCCTGACTGAGGCATTGTATCCTGCTTCCAACCTGAATTGTAATCTGTTAGCTTTCCTAATTAATGCTGTAATTGTGAGTTTGGATTTGTAAGGTCTGTGTAGCTATTGCAATGGATTTTAGATGCAGTAGCAGAGCAGTACAATTGGTGTTAGAATGAGCAGAAGCAGATACTTGAACATGGGGGAACATGTCTGACTTCTGTAGAATTAGCTTTGTAGTGTGGATGTTGTTAGTGGGGATAATTCTTTCTTGTAGAGGTAATAGAGGTCAGAAAAGGTCATCCCCATGCTACCTTCATTCTTTTTTATACTTGGTTAAGAAGCAGAATACAATACAATACAATACAATACAATACAATAGCTCCAAATGCATAGTGGCATGAGATTTTGTAAGAATAAGAAATCAGGGGCATGGGAAGTATAACTGAAATAATTACTTTTGTTGCTACGAAGGCAGAAGAAAAGCCAAAAAGCCACTCTTGGCCTGAGATGAAAGTCAGAGACTGAAGACCATATGTTTATTAATAGGAAATATTCTTAGTGGAGAATTGGAAGTTAAACTAGGTTTTTTGGTGGTTGTTTTTTTTCTCGAAAGATTTATGTGTTAAGATTTACGTACTGATTATACTTTATGAATACTGATGTATCATCTAAGTGGTAAGATGTACGGTAGAAATTAATTTTGGACACTGTAGATTCTATAAAGAAAGTATGTGAGTTCATCTTCTGCTAATACTTGCCTATACTCAAAGGGGAGATTTGCTCTAATTCACTGCTGACATCAGATGGATCATGGTTGAAAGCAGAGCAGACTAAGAAACCATTTACTTAGGTGTGTTTTATTGTGTATGCAAAGGTGTTTGACTGTGCAGAACATAATAAACTAGATAGCTTTGAGAAAATGGGAACTCCAGAACACTTAATTGTGCGTATGCAGAACCTACACACAGTTAAAGAAGCAGTTGTTCAAACAGAACACAGGGATATTTCATAGTTTATTTCCATTCAGAGAATTATCATGAGATTAAGAAACTTTATTCCCCAAAGTTTCCCTAATGTTTTTAGATTTATGATGCTGAGAAAGTTTATGGCTTTGTAGTCTTAGTTCCAATATCAATATCGAAACTTGGCTTGCAACAATCAAAACTGTAATGTGATAATGGTTGCTATTTAGATTGCCATATCTTCTTTATTTCTGCAAAAGAATTTTCAAGAATAACTGAGTTAGATGAAAGGAAACAGGGTAATGAAATTAACACTGAATCTATAAGCATTTACTTTAAAGCAGAAGATAGCAATTGTGTGCACCATCATGAATCATGGTTATGTGTACTTAGCATGCACGATTTGCCCTGTCAGATAGGTCATCGTGTACTTTAAATGTAATGTCCTATGAATACATATATTTAGCAACCAAACATTCTTAAATCATGAACAAAATAATTTACTGGTTGTCCACCTTCCTGTTGTTTAATGATCCCTTTTTTTCCCTTCCAAACTGATGCTTCTCCTTTGCTTTCTGCTTCTACTATCACCAGCACTGGTTTTACTGCATTTGGGTGCCATGAACTATTGTATGGCAATATTTTAGAAAGAAAACTAAGCAGAGAAGATAATACCATAACATTCAAGAGACGCGTGACATGGGATATTGGCCATTGCTCCCTACGAGCTGTTACATGGTAAAGTCTTTATTTGTAGAAAAGAAAATTTACATTGAAATAAATATAGAATATACAGTACAGTACAAACATGAACTGGTATCATAGGTTATTATGGCTGTCAATACACATGTATCATAAGGACTGTACCATAAAATGCCTGGGAGCCCAATAGTCTTGCATACAAGAGACATGAGAGAGATGTTACTTCACAGGAAGCTGAAGTTGATTACATCAACTATATCTTCCAATTGGGATTTCTGCATTCTGTTATAATGTTATGAGACCACTGACAAACATGCAGTTGAATGTTGCCTATATGTTCATTATGTGACATCTAACTGCACCAGTCTGAATTGGAGGAAGTACAGCCAGGTGCTCCTTAAAGATAAGAATGCTGAAACTTCATCTCACATCCTTGGGTCACATTATTAGGAGAGGCCACTCCTTGGAAGACAACACCCAAGGACTCCCATTAACTCCCTAGACAACTAATCAATCAATAAACATACACACAGGAAACCCAAGCCCACTGCCAGCAAGTGAATTCTGACTCATAGTAACCCAGTGGAACAAGGTGAAACTGCCCACAGAGTTTCTAAGTGTAAAATCTTGATGGAAATAGATTGCCACATCTTCCTCCCATGAAGTGGCTGCTGGTTCAAACTGACAAACTTATAGATATCAGTCAAGCACTGCTTCCACTGAGCCACGAGGGCTCTTTCACTCTCTGTTGTTGTTGTGTACCACAGAGTGGGATTCAATCCATAGCTGACTCTCCAGTGGGTTTTCAGAGGCAGTTAATTGCATAGGAGGAAATTGCCCATTCTTCCGTGGAGCAGGTGGCGGCCTCAAACCATGTGCCTTCAGGATTGCAGTGCAGCTTCTTGCCACTAGTCCACCTTTCACTCTCTAGCATATCTAATATCCTCTGTTGTTGTTATGTGCTGTGGAGCCACCCAGAGTGACACAATGCACAGCAGCTCTGAAGCCCGTCCTGTCCTGAGCCAGTCTCACTGACACCAACACAGAAACTCCCATTGCCTCAGTCACTGTATCAGTCCATCTCATCCTGGGTCTCCCTCTCCTGCACTGGCCCTCCATCATTCTGAGCATGATGTCCTTCTTCAAATACCAGGCTCCCATGGCCATGTGCCCAAAATATGTGAGACGGAACTTCAAAAATCCTAGCCTCTAAGGAGAAACTTGGTTTCACCCTCTCCAAGACAGACCTATTTGTTTTCTTCACAGTTCATGATATACTCAAAACTCTTCAACACCACCACAATTCAAAGGCATTGATTCTTCTTCTGTCATCCTTAGTCATCATCCAGTTCTTTGATACATAGCAAGCAACTGCAAAGACCATGGACTGGATTAGGCACATCTCTAGATGGACATCATTGCTTTTCAATACTCTGGAGAGGTCCCTGACAGGAGATTTTTCCCAGAGCAATTCGTCTTTTGATTTCCTGATTGCTGGTGCCAAGAGTGTTGATTGTGAAGCCAAGCAAGCTGTAATTGTTAATAACACAACCTCAATATTTTCTTTATCTATACTGGTGTTGCCGATAGTCCCAGTGGTGGGAATCTTTGTCTTCTTGATGTTGATCTTGAATCTATATTGAAGACTGCAGTCCTAGACCTTTGGCAGCAAGGGCTTCAGGTCCTCCTCAGTTTCAGGAAGCAAGGTTGTGTTAGCTGCATATCATAAATTGTTGAATCTTCCTCCAATCCAGATGCCACATCACTCCTCATAAAGTGCATCAGGGATGCATCCAGTCTCCATACTTTTTCAATATCCTTTAGTGTATTTAATATCATAAAGTGTCAGTTACTCTCAGGTTAAATTCCTACTATATCCACCTAGAAAATTACCACTTTATGGCAGGTAGCATCACTATCTTAATTTGTCAGGTCAAAAATATTGGTCTCTTTATAATAGACAAAGTGCTAGTCAATCGGCCTTTTACTATAAGAACTACCTTCCCTCTGTAACTTGATTTATGCCACTACTAGAACCTCGACTCGGAATATTAATGCTTTTTAATTTTTGACTCATGTACTTTTAACTT
>NW_006399792.1:19889393-19898980 GCF_000299155.1 Elephantulus edwardii
AGATTAATCAGAACTGGCTTTGACAAGCACTGTGGCAAATGGACAATTAAAAGAGACTTTCGGTGGGGGAATAAAAAAAAAGAATGGACTGGGGAGGAGGCTAGAGAAAATAGTGCAACAATGAATGAATGAAAACCCAAAATCTCTGTAAATGTTCATTAAAATTAATAAAATTTAATAAAAAAATATTGGTCTCACAGTAGACATGGAAGTGTAGGGTAGATTACACATTGTAGTGTCATGTAGACTACATATTTGTAGTCTCTCACATTGAATTCTCACACACTGAACCCATCAGAGAAACCTAACTTGTTCTACCTTTAAAATATATTAATATTGTGATACATTCTGCTCTAACTTACCCCATTTCTTCTCTTGACTATTTCCGCTCACCTTGTAGCAGGTTTTCTTTTTTTGGAGGCTGTAGAGCACATGCGAGGAGACCGTCCATCTTTTTCCCTCAGAGCAGCCAGTGGATTCAAGAGGCAGTCTTTGGGTTGACAGTTCAACTCCCTATGGACTACACACCATCAGTGTTCCCCAGGAATTATTTAGGGGAACCCTAACTGTGTGCTTCTGCCCATGTGTCCTCCTTACTCTTGTTCAATGATCAGAATGTATTTTCAACACTGAAGAAGAGTGATCCTTTTAAGACTAAGTCAAAACATGTTTGTTGCTGTTGAAAGGTGCCATAAAGTTAATTATGACTCTTAGCGACCCTATGAACAATATATCTGAGCCTTGCCCAATCCTGCCCATTTTCATTGAGGATCTTCCTGTCTTTATTGGACCCTTCACCTTTTCCAGCATAACGTCTTCCCAACTCATTAATAAAGCTCCAAAACAACTATGAGATATCATCTCACCCCAGTAATAATAGCAAAATTTAACAGAAAGGCAAACAACAAAAGCTGGTGAGGTTGTGGAGAAACTGGAACACTTAATTCACTGTTGGTGGGAGTGTAAAATGGTGCAACCACTGTGGAAGTTTGTATGGCGCTTTCTCAAAAAGTTGGAAATAGAGATACCATTTGATCCAGGAATTCCACCACTGGGAATATACCCTAAAGAAACCAGAACTGCCACCCAAGCAGATATATGCACACCCATGTTTATCATGGCTTTGTTCATAATAGCAAAGAGGTGGAAACAACCTAAGTGCCCATCAACAAATGAATATATAGAAAGCTGTGGTATATTCACATAATGGAATACTATTCTACAGTGAAAAAGAACAACCCATGCAATATTATACACAATGGGTGACCCTGGAGGACATTATGCTGAGTGAAATATCTCAGTCACAAAAGGACAAATACCGCATAATTCCTCTGTTGTAAAATGGGACTGACATCAGGGTTGGGGGGAGACTGAGAAAGATGGAATAAATTATGTATACTGCATTGATGAGTAACAGATGAGGGAGAGAACTGTTTAAAAGGGCTATGTGATCAGTTATTATTGTCATGACAGGAGTCCAGAACAAAGGCTGCATAGTGGAGTGGACTTAGGGGCAGAGATTGTATAACAATGAAAGAATTTTTCTTTTACTTTTCAAAGAGAAGAGTGAACTGGGTTGGGGGAGGTTGGGCAGGGAGAAAAGTGAAAAAGTGAATGAATGGAAACTCAAGTCTCTGTAAACTTTCATTAAAATTAATAATAATTTAAAAAAGAATTAAAGCTCCTGGCCCTCATGAGCTGTGTACAATTTGCTCATCTGTATCTCTTTGGTCTCTTCTGCTCATTTTCCCTTGAGGGTACATCACTTTAGCCACCCTTGCTTCTCCACACTCCCTGAACTATCCAAGTGCACTTCTATTGTCTCGTCTTTGCACTTGTTGCCCCCTTTGCCTGGAACATCTTCCTTCAAGAAGATACAGCCTCATTCCTTTACTCTTTCAGATCTCCTGCTTTGTTCTAAAATTTAACAAAGACTGTTCCTCAGATCTGTTCCTGATCAAATAGGCAGAACAGTCACAGAAAATTGTTAGGGAAGTGTGGCTTGGGAAAATTCTAATTAGAAGAAGGAGAAAGAATAAGAACATTGAGCCAAATCCTAGTGGTTTTATTAAATCATCAGGTGAACTCTCACAATCTGTGGGATAAGGATAATTATATCCACCTTGCAGAGGAGCTGTCAGAGGTGCCTAGGGATTAAGTAATAATCGCTAATAAATCACTAGTAAATGATGGAGCCAGACCTTCAAGTCAAGAACCTAATCTCACAATCTGTGATCCAATATGTCACAGATTTCCAATCTTCTCCTTAGTTGAGAGCAAGATAGGAATGTATGCCTATTACAAAATTCAAATATTTGCAAAAGCAAAGAAATCAATATGACTTATTCTTATAAATCGTTCCCTTCACTTCAGCCTACAATGAGTTTCTGTGTGTTTAGCTGCAGAGTTAATTAGATTCCAGAGATTCCTGGCACTCTGTTCAACTAATCATCTTGGATCATTTTTGCACAATAAAAATTCCATAAAATGACCCACTGCACATGGACACTTGTCACTGGTTTGCTCCTTCTAGTTGCTATTAAAGAGGCAGAAACAGAAGGTCCTCAGAAAAGTAATTTGTTAATGACTTCACTCAATGGTACCATTTCCCAGAATTCCATGATGGGTGGCCCAGTTATTTAAACTCTTGCTCAGCAGACTTTCTTTTATGAGGAGCTGAATGCTGGGCTGAATGCAGATGGCAGAGAATGCTTGGGAGGTCTGACTCCCTTGTTATGTTGTTGCCACCCACACCCATTATCTTTCAATTATCAGCTCAGCATTTCTTCTCCCCATCTCTGTTTTCTTCTCTCCTGACCTCCTGACATACATATTTGCTTTTCTCTGTCTGGAATCCTGGCCCCAACTAACTTCAATCTCTCAAAAACTCTAGAGTGTAAAGAGAGCGAGAGAAAGGTGCAGAGGAGCGATGATAACCAAATTACTCATAGAATCACTGACAGGAGCCTCTCAGTGAGCTCTGCTCCCTTTTTATGATGAGAGATTATTCATTAAATGGCCATGAACTCTGTCAGTGTGAGGCTGATTTCTAGCGGCAGAATTGCTGAAATACTAATCAACACTAAATTAGTTAAAAAAAAATCACTTCAAAAAACAAATAGTAGTTGTCTTATCAAATCTAGTTTCTGCTTTCTACTCAAGACTTTTTTTTTAATGAAACGGTGACTCAGATAAAAAAAAAAAAAAAAGCAATCTCCAGGTCTTATTAATTCCCATAAATAAAATTATAACTTCCATTTGTCAGTTTCCCAAGTGCTAATTTATTTAAGTGAATCAACTTTAATCCAAGTAACACTACTGAGAGGTAAGTTATAGTTGCTCCATTTTTCAAAGGAGGAATGTGAGGTCCATGGAAGAAAGGTAATTTGCCCAATGTCCAATATCAGATATAGGAAAGGAACTGGGATTTGGACTCAGTTGAACTTCATAGCCTATTAGGCAGCCTGCCTCCCAGTGACTGGCAACATCCAGTAGCAAGTTAATTTTGTCTTTATTAATACTATTTTTAAAAAAAAACAAACCAAAACCCAACAACCAATGTATCGAGGACCTACTATGTGCTGAGCTCAAAGAATACGCAAATGTTTAGTTAATAAACTGTACTTGTTTTCGTGGCCTAGTGATAAGGAATTGTGCTGTCAACCCAAAGGCGGCCCTTTCAAATCTCCAGCTGTTCTGTGAGAAAAAGATGGGCAATTTCCTCTGTGATTTACAGTCTCTGAAAACATGCTGTATGGGTCAGTTCCAACTCGACACCACTTTCCTACAGTCAAGTTGAAAAATAGATGCAAGACTATGCGAGAGAAAGACAAGTGCCAATGCCAAGTGTTATTGTTAGCCGCCATTGGGTCACGTCTGATTCATGATGACCCTATGTCCAACAGAACAAAACACAGCTCACGCCTTTGCCGTCCTCACAGTCAAAATGTGAGGTGTCAGGTCTCAAATGACAAGCATGAATTAGAAACTTCAAGTGCTGTGAGTGTTAGTAACCACTGAGGCCTGGCAGGACTAGAATGGTCTTCTAGCTGTTGTTAGGTGCATTGAGGCAAGTATGACTCATAGTGACATCAACAACAGATCTGAACCCTGTTCTATCCTGTGCCATCCTCACACTTCCTGACACACTAGAGCATCAATTCTTCTTCTATCGCCTTTAGTCACTGTCCAACTCTCAAATGAATAGAAAAGGACTGAAAAGACTGAGGCCCGAATCAGGCACACCTTTGTCCTCAAGCCGACATCATTACTCCTCAATGATTTGGTCCCTGACTGCAGAATTTCCTAGTGCACTGTGTCTCCTGATCTCCTGACTCAAGACCAAAGAAAAGACCAAAACGGAGGTCAGAAGAGCCTCTGAGAATTGCATTGGAGCATTGAGGAGCCAAAACAAAAAGAAAGAGATGCTGAAGTCAAAGAGTTGAATAGATGATTTCAAAGGACAGTTCAGGAAGACAAAGCAAACTATTGTAACTACATCTATCCTTCTGAGAGGAAGGATAAATGAGCAGAAACTAGAAAGCCTATAGGCCATTTGCTATGTTGCTGTTATTTGTCATCAAGTTCCCTGCAATTCATAGCGCCCTATGTACAACAGCTCTGAGCCCTGCTCTATCCTGAGCCACACATATTATCTCTGATATGCCTAGCCTCATTACCCAAGTCACTGAGTCAATCAATTTCATTGAGGGTCTTCCTCTCTTGTACTTTCCTACACCTTCCAAGCATGATGTCCTTCTCCAAGGACTGGTCCCTTCTTGCAACATGTCCAAAGTAAGTCAGACAGAGCTTCAGAATCCTTGCCTCCAAGGAGCAGTCTAGCTTTACCCTCTTCAGGATGAACTTGTTTGTTCTCTTAGAATTCCATGGTATATTCAATACTCTTCTCCCACACCACAGCTATGAGTTCTTTAATTATCAAATAAAAATCGAGCCAGAGATTAAATCTTTTCCATAATAGCATGGAGGGAGTTAAAATAAGGATAGTGGAGCTGGAGGCATGTGAAAAAGGTCAATTTCCCCTTTTGACAAAATGTCTGAGTGTCCTGTGCAGTATGTACAAGAAAGGGACGTTTGAGGGTTCTCTGAGGAGGCAGGGGAAGAAAAGTAAATGCAGGAGACATACAAATATTCTGGTCAAGAAAGGAGATCTGATGCATGATTCGTCTCCAAGACCTTCCTGTTCAGACAGCTCTTACCTACTGGCTTCTCTGCCACTATAAATTGCATTCCTTTGACTTGATTTTCTAATTGGATGCCAACAGTCAAGGAGAAATAGTTTCAATCCTTTGGGATCTCTTTGAGTGTTAGAATATTTCAAATAGAAAGTATCTATCAGTTTAGGCCTGGGCTTCTGATCCAGTGACGATTGAGTGTGTGTGTGTGTGTGTGACACAATCTTCTGTGTGAACTTGGGAAAATGACTTTTTATCTTTTTGCCTCTGTTTCCTTATGGGTAAAGTGGGAAGACAGCAGTATTATATTACATAGATTGTTGTGTATCAAAGCACTTTGGAAAAGTGCTTATGGTTGTTGTCATACACCTTGGAGTGGCTTCTAATGCATAGAGACAGACTGTGACGGCTTGTGACTGCGAATGTGAGTAAAACTGCCTCATCGAGTTTTCTTGGCTGCAGGTATACCCAAGAATATATATATAACCGTCGGTTAAGCATTTGGCTGATAACCAAAAGCTCAACAATTCAAATCTCCCTGTAGGAACAAAGATAAAGTGGTCTGCTCACACAAAGATTGGTAGCTTTCACAACTGTGTGAACCATTTCCTTGAGCTAAACCTGAATCTATATTTGTATACACATGCTTTTGTAGTTTTCTCCTATGTAATTTAAGGCAGAGAATAATGCACGTAAGGCTTAGACAAGTGAAGTCACAAGCCATGTCTTCTGACAAATTAGCAAAATCTATTCACTTCCAAAAACGTTTGGAGCAATATGTCAACAGAGAACTGCCAGATGTGCAGGCTGGATTTAGAACAGGGTGTGGTACTAGGGATATTATAGCTAATGTTAGATTTATCTTGACAGAAAGCAAAGAATACCAGAAGAATGTCTATCTGTGCTTCATTGACTATGCAAAGGCTTTTGACTGTGTGGATCACAACAAGCTATGGCTGACTCTGAGAAGAATGGGAATCCCAGAACATTTGATTGTTCTAATGCAAAACCAGCCGTCAGAACAGAGCAAGGAGACACTACATGGTTCAAAATCAAGAAGGGAGTCCGTCAGGAATGTATTCTGTCTCTATACCTTTTCTATCTATATGCAGAACAGATCATCCCAGATGCTGGGCTGTATGAAGAGGAATGTGGCATCAGGATTAGTGGAAGAGTCATCAACAACCTGTGTTATGCAGATGACACAACCCTGCTCACTGAAACTGAGGAGGGCCTGAAGCAATTGCTACAGAAAGTCAAGGACTGCAGCCTCCTATATGGACTGAAGCTCAACATCAAGAAAACAAAGATTCTCACCACTGGGCCAATTGGCAGCATCAGCATGGATGGTGAAGAGATTGAGATAGTTAGCAGTTTTCATTTGCTTGGCTCCACAATCAACACTCTTGGTAACAGCAGCCAGGAAATCAAGAGGTGAATTGCATTGGGAAAGTCAGATGTGATGGACCTCTCAAGAGTACTGAAGAGCAACAACATCAGGCTGGAGACTAAGTTGTGCCCGATCTGGCTATATAGTCTTTGCAATTATGTGCTATGCATCAGAGAGTTGGACAGTGAATAGGGATGCTAGAAAGAGAATTGATGCCTTTGAGCTGTGGTGCTGGAGAAGAGTGTTGAATATACCATGGACTGCAAGGAGAACAAACAGGTTTGTCCTGGAGAAGGTGAAGCCAGAATGTTCCTTGGAGTCAAGGATTCTGAAGCTTCGTCTGACATACTTTGGGCATGTTGCAAGGAGAGATTGGTCCTTGGAGAGGGACATCATGTTTGGTAGAGTGGATGGGTGGTGCAGGAGAGGAAGAACTTCAATGAGATTAATAGATTCTGTGACCGGAGGGTGGGAATGAGTGCATTTGAGATGGCTAGGTTGGCACAGAATAGAATGGTGTATAGAGCTCTTGTACATAGGGTCGCTATGAGCCACAAGAGACTCGGTGGCACACAACAACAACAACAACAACAGCAACAACATTCAGTTCTCTGGTACCTGGACAGCTGAAAGAGTAAATCCAAGATATAATCAATCTCTATGTGCCTGGAACAGCAAAGGAAAAAAGAGATCCAGTTATTAGAGAAAACAATGGATTGCTGGTTTTACTAACTTCATAAAGTATTACCTCAATTATTATGAGGCCATAAGAAATGTATGGTGTCATAGTGTTGAATGATTTGCCTCAACAGATGATACCTGGTCAAAGGGAAGAAAAACATGATCTAGAACTGCAAACTTATATCGAAACCAGACTTACTGACACCATTAAGACTGAGGAAACTCCTGTGTTAATATCTGAAAAAAACTTCTTAAACTTTAAACCAAAATTGTCCTATGAAGTCATCCTATCCTACAAAGGCAATTAATAATAAAATATTATTGCCCTTAACCATAGCAGCTTTATCAAGAATTACCTAGAAGAGATCTTAGGTCTCATGAGATCTCAGTCAATTGGCATAATAGAGTTCACAATGCTCATCTTCTGTATCCTGGTGAGGTGATTAGCATCTGGAGTCTAGAAAGCTCACAGGCAACCATTTGAAATATAATTATTGATCTCTATTCATAGGTACAAAAGAGGAAGAATGAAATAGAAGTCTCAACTACAGGGCTGATAGCCCATGTGACCTAATACCTCATCTACTCTAAGACCACAAAAATTAGATAGTGCATTACTGTCATAAACAACAGTTCTGATCAGGGCCACAATAGAAAAGAGAAGAGTGCAAAACAGAACTCAGATTTTTAAAAAAGTATAGACTCACTGGACCAGTTGAAACTTGAAGACTCCTCTTTGAGACTATCAGCCTGACAGAGTCTCTAGCTCATCAGGTTGACTGAAATGACCACTTCTTGTTAGGTGTCACTGAGCAAACTCCTAGCGACCCTACAAACAACAAATCTGAACCAACCCTGTCCTATCCTGTGCCATCCTCACAATTTCTGACACATTTGAGCCCATTGCTGCAATCACTGTGCTAATCTATTTTGTTGAGGGTCTTCTTTTTCTTTATTCCTCCACCTTTCCAAGCATGATGACCCTTTCCAAGGAATAGCCTCTCCTAGCAATATGCCCAAAGTTATGTGAGAAGAAGCTTTATCATTTTTATATCCAAGAAGCACTCTGGGTGCATCTTTTCGAAAACATTTCTATGTGTTCATGAGATGTTCAGTGCTCTTCTCCAACACCACAGCTCAAAGGCATCAATTCTTCTTTCACCCTTATTGGATGAAATGGACAATAGTCTATTGTCATTGTCTGAGAGCTACCATTAGGCCACCTTTTAGAGGATTAACAGATTTGGACATAAAACAAGGAATATTAGCCAGGAATATATGGTGCTCCGTTAAATATCTATATGACGAAAACACTAACTTACTCTGTAAACTTTCACCTAAACGACAACAGTGATTGTTGTTGCTGCTGTGTGCCATCAAATCAAAACAGATTAATTGCTGACCCACCAGCAGGTTTTCAGAGACAGTAATCATACGAGAGGAGATTGCCTAGGCTTCCCCTGCGAAGCAGCTGACGAATTCGAACCGCGTGACTTAGAGACTGCAGCACACATTTTTACCATTACAATAAATAACTTAAAAAGCAGAAGAATGTAATCAATGTCATTAATTGTTCATGAGGAAATTGTTGAATTAGTGTATGTAGATTTAATGAGTTTAATCTATAATATTGAAGAGAGCCCTGCTGGCCTAGTGTCAAGAAGCTGTGCTGCAATCCCAAAGGCATGCAGTTCAAATCCACCAGATGCTCTGCTCAAGGAGGATGGGCAATCTCCCTGTGCCAGTCAGATCCAATTCAATGGTACACAACTGAAAAAAAAAAAGAAAAGTTTATTTTTAAAAAAAATTGATGCACAAGTGTCAGAATGGAAATATAAAAAATATTCCATATGAAATGTAAGTGGAAAATAAAAAAGAAAATATACACACACACACACAAAGACAAATGAAAGAGATACTAGGCAGGCCGGAGGATGGTAATGTCTGACTCCCGTACAACACATAGTTACAAACCAATCCCAGAGAGGCCCATTACATTAGAAATTTGATGTACATACTATTACTCATAATAACAAATGGGCACTACCTTGTGATGTATGTAAAAACATTATCATTATTATATTATTATGTTTTAGTCTTCCTAGTCTGCTGTTAGGAACCTCTCCAAAGTGCTGAAGAACAATGGTGTATCTTTGGAGACTAAGGTGCGTCTGATACAGGCCATGGTCTTCGCAATCACCTGTTATGCATCAGAGGGTTGGACAATGACCAGGGAAGACAGAAGGAGAATTGATGCCTTTGAGCTGTGGTGCTGGAGAAGAGTATTGAGAATACCATGGACTGCTAGGAAAACAAACAGA
>NW_006399792.1:19899315-19900086 GCF_000299155.1 Elephantulus edwardii
CAGCTCTCTGAAGCATGGCAAGTAATTGTGAAGACTACAGCCTGGATCAGGTGCACCTTAGTCTTTAGACTGATGTCATTGCTCCTCAGCATTGATGAGGTCCCTGATAGCAGACTTTCACAATTTAATTCATCTTTTGATTTCCTGACTGTTGGTGCCAAGAGCATTGACGGTAGAGTCAAGCAAGTTGAACTTGTTAACACTCTTAATCTCTTCTCCATCTATCATGGTGCTGTCAATTGTCCCAGTGGTGAGCATCTTTGTCTTTTTAATATTTAAGTTCAAAGAAGTTAGGTACAAACCTGGTGTCAGTCAAGTGCTTGTCTTAGTATATAGTGTTGTTGTTGTGTTTTTAGGTGCTGTCAAGTATGACTCATAGTGACCCTATGAATAATCATCCTGAACCCTGCCCTATCCTGTGCCATCCTCACCACCTCTGAAACACTCAAGCCCATTGCTTAAGTTACTATGTCAATCTATCTCATTAGAGTTCATCCTTTCCTTCACTGACCTACCTCCATCTTTCCAAGAATGATGTCCCTCTCCAATGAATCGTCTCACCTAGCTACATGTCCAAAGTGTGAAAGATGAAGCTTCATTCACTTCAGCTCCAAAAATTAAACACTTCTGTTGTTGTTGTTATGTGCCGTCGAGTCGCCTGTGACTCATAGCGACCCTATGTACAACAGCCTTAAACTCCGCTCTGTCCTGTGCCAATCTCACTGTCTCTGACACTCCCATCCCAATTATCCCAGTCCCTGAATCAATCCA
>NW_006399792.1:19903677-19908469 GCF_000299155.1 Elephantulus edwardii
TGGGTGACCCTGGAGGACATTATGCTGAGTGAAGTATCTCAGTCACAAAAGGACAAATACTGCATGGTGCCACTGTTGTAAAACAGGACTGACATCGGGGTTTGGGGGAGACTGAGAAAATGGGATAATGTATACTGCATTGAAACAAATGAAGGAGAAAACTATCTAAAAGGGATATGTAATTAGGTATTTTTGTCATGACAGGAGTCCAGAGCGAAGGCTGCATAGTGGAGTGGAGCTCGGGGGAGTAATTGTAAAACAATGAAAGAATTTTTCTTTTACTTTTTCAAGAGGGTAGTGTGCTGGGGGGAGGAGGGTTGGGAGGGGAGAAAAGTACAATAATGAATGAATGGAAATTAAAAAAAAATTGATGCCTTTGTGGTTTGCCCTGGAGAGGATGAAACCAGGCTGTTCCTTGGAGGCAAGGATTTTGAAGCTCCATCTGACATATTTTGGGCATACTGCAAGAAGGGACCAGTCCTTGGAAAGGGACATGATTCTTGTGAGTCTAGAGGGACAGTACAAGAGAGGAAGACTTTCAATTAGATGGACTGATTCAGTGACTGGGGTAATGGAGGCAGGTGTGTCAGAGACAATGAAGTTGGCTCAAGATAGAGCAGGATTCAGAGCTGTGGTACATAGGGTTGCTATGAATTGCAAGCAACACAAGGGCACATAAAAACAAACAACAACAGGGTGGGACAGAAAGAGTAATGGAGAGGAGAATCACAGGGAGGAAGTGGGAAGAGTTCAGTTACATTGTGTTGTAATTAATATTATAAAACAAAATGTGCATGAAAGATGAATGAGCAAGCAATTTGGTTTGTGAACTTTTGCTCATATCTTACAGAGAGAGAGAGAGAGAGAGAGAGAGAGAGAGAGAGAGAGAGAGAAAATGATATATAAGCCCTATAAGAGGACAATGAGTCATGAGAAAAAAAAAGATTATTATTTTCCATATTCAAATAATTTCTTTGGTTTAGGATAGAGGCTGGTGGATGTGTACGCTTATAACATATCTCCCTCCCTTTAATAATAATAAATTTTAAAAATTGCAACCCTCTAAAAATGTGCTTTTAAACATTCTGCACAGGTTATGAGTTCCAACAGGTGTCTAGACCTCACCTCTACTCACAGCTACCAAGCTCTTGGGTTTCCAGAGCAGCATCCCCTTGGCAACAGCATGTAATGGGCTGGAAATAGGCTTTAGACAGATTAGCAACATAGCTATAATCTCTGTTCCAATGACATCTGTCATGAGATTTCTCTGGGAAATCAATAAACTCTGTCTTTTTAGTGCCTGTTGAATTTCTCAACTATGCTCTGCTTTATATAAATGACCTTGCTACCTTTTCAACTCTCATATGTGTGTCTCCACAATAAACACAGAATAAGATGGTAAAACTATTATATGGATGTCCACACAAGACACAAAGCAACACTATAGCTCATCAAACAGGCAAAAGAAGAAAAAGAATCTTGGTTCTGATTCTTTCTATAGATTAGAAATGAATTGCAGCAGGCTCTCACATTTAAGGCATTATCTACTGCTCAGTGGAACAAGAGACCAAGGGATTCATGCTCTTCCAACTATTCATTACAAAAGAAGGAAGCCTTCAAGAGTAAGTTGGCAGACAGAACCCACGCTGGCTCCAGTGGTCATGATCACTTTCAATGCAGATGGCCTGGCTTTCTTGGAAAGGAATTATTTGCCTCATGGCCTTTCCCATGGCTTTCTGGATTCTCTCTGTGAAGTCAGGTGGGAGGTAATTATCTTTTAGACATTTTCCAAATGTTGGTTAAATTGAATGGCTGGCTAAGGGCTGTATGAACAGAGGCATGATGTCATTTGATAATCGCTTACTGTGATGGTCTTTCATTCTGTGCTGGAGTCTCTTGGCTGTGTTAAAGGTTAACACATCCAGCTGCTATCTGAAAGGTTGGAGGTTTGTGGCCACCCAGAGGTGCTTTGGGAGAAAGACCTCATGGTCAAATTAAAAAAAAAAATCAACCAAGGAAAGTTCTGTGGATTCCTCTAACACACGTGTGGTCACCATGAGATAGAATCAACTCCATGGCAACTGGCAAGTGCTGTGCAGACAACTGCAGAAATCTGTATTTAATCCTCACAGCAATACCAAACAGAATTATAAGTGAAGAAAATGAAATTATGAACATGCTTCCAATCTTTTCCACATCATGGCACCTACTTGTGGGCTAAGAGAATCAATTTCAGAAACATTTGAGCTTCAATTTAGACAAGGTTAAAAATCTTGTCCAAGGTTAAGTAAGTGGCAAACCTGTGATTTAAACCCAAGCAGTGATGACAAAGAATATGCCTTTCGCCATTTCTCTGTGATGGTGCAGCTGAGTTACTCCTTAAATGTGGTTGCCAAGAAAACATCTCCAGCTTATGCCTTAAATTGGGTTCTTCTTCCTATTGAGTAGTAATAGCAGAATAGGAGTCTATGCTTTTCTATGCAAGCAAAGATAGAGGTTTATTAGAGACATACTTTGCAGAGGGAGTCTGTAGGAACAAGACACCACTTGCTTATGAACCATTCTATAATGGTGGAGAGGATCTTCTTGAACACTTGAGGTGGGGAAAGGATATCATGTTCATTCATGAAAGGGTGGGACCACATTAATACAGTTGGCACCAGCAGCCAAGAAATCAAAAGACATGTTGCATTGAGAAATCTTCTGCCAAGGATCTCTCTAAGATGTTAAGGAGCAATGATATCAGTTTAAAGACTAAGGTGCATCTGATTCAAGCCATAGCCTTTTCAATTACTTGTTATGAATGTGAAAGTTTTCAATGATTAAGGATGACAGAAGAAGAATCGATGCCTTTAATCTGACGTGCTAGAGAAGAGTACTGACTGTCTCATGAACTGCCAAAAGAATAAATGGCTATGTCTTGAAGAAAGTCTAAGCAGCATGCTCTTTTGAGGCAAGGATGGTGAAACTTCATCTCACATACTTTGAGTATATTGTTATTAGCAGCCGGTCATTGGAACAGGATATCATGCTTGGAAAGGACATGTCTGGAGGATATTTGAATGAGATGAAGACCTCAGCACAATGGATCAACACAGTAATTTTAATAATGGGCTCAAGTGTATCAGAGTTAAGAGGATGGCACAGGATAGGGCAGGCTTCAGATCCATTGTTCACAAGGTCACTACAAGTTGGGGTGGACTGGAGGGACCTAACAACAATAACAACTAAATGTTAAGCTGGTCATGTTTATTCATGGGTCATCTGGGACTGAGAAGAATTAGGATAATTAAGCATATGGGTAAGCATTCTTTCAAGATGTCTTGCAGGGAGCATACACAGATGATCAAGATAACTGCAAATATTCATGATTAAGCAACACGTGTGTAATTTTAAAGATGGCCGTCTGCAGGTGAATGTCTGGACAGCGAAAGCTGAGAACCAAGAAGAAAGATCAGTAGTCAGAAAATATGAACTTGGTGACAGAAATGAGGTTGCGGATAGAATGAAAAATTCTGCACAATTAATGATTTTCATTGAAAATATATTTTTTATTATTAATTTCAATGAAAATTTACAGAGACTTTGGATTTCCATTCCTTCATTGTTGCACTTTTCTCCCCGCCCAATCCTCCCCTGCAAACATATTTTTTAAGAAACTAAATGCAGGCTATACACACAGATTCCATTTGATAGGATGCACAGGAATCAGATCAATTACATCTGTGGAAGGAATTGTTAGAGGAGTTCAGTATCAGCAGTGAAAACTAGGCCAGGTGCTGAATGCAGAAGAGACCATTAACTACTCATATGCAAGTTCAAAGTAAAGCTAAAGAAGGTCAAAATTTATCCACCAAAATAAAAATTTGATCTTGAATCTATCTCTCCTGAAGTTAAAAATCAACTCAGGAACAGGTTTGAGACCTTGAACACTAATGAACAAAGACCAGATGTGCTGTGGGAAGATATCAAGAATATCATCCACGAAGAATGCAAAAGGTCTTTACAAAGACAGAGGGAGAAGACAAGACCAAAATGGATGTGCTGAGAAGCCAAAGCAAAGGGAAGAAATCAAGAGGTTAAGTAGCTGAATAGAAGATTCAAAGGACAGCTCGGGAAGACAAAGTATTATAACAAAATGTACAAGGAGCTGGAGTCAGATAGTCAAAAAGGCCAAACTTGCTCAGAATTTCTTAAGCTGAAGGAACTAAAGAACAAATTGAAGCTCCAAGTTGCAATACTTCAGGATGCTATGGGCAGAATATTGAATGATCCAGGAAGCATTAAAAGAAGACAGAAGGAATATACAGAGTCACTATACCAAAATTTTGCTGATGCAGAAGAATTTCAAGAAACAATGTTAAGATCAAGAGGCAGTGGTGATGAAGGAGAAAGTGCAGACTGCTCTGAAGGACCTGGCAAAAAAGAAAGCCCCAGGAGTTGACAAAGTATCAACTGAAATTTTTCAGTAAACAGATGCTGCCATGGATGTGCTCACCAGATTGTGCCAAGAAATCTGGAGGACAACTCCCTGACCAACTGACTGAAAGATAGCCATATTTCTTCCCATTCTAAAAAAAGGTGACCCAGCAGAGTGTAGAAATTATAAAACAATATCACTAAAACCACACGCAAGCAAAATCCTGCTGAAGATTATTCAAAAAGACTGTAGGGGAGCTCTGGTGGCCTATACCCCAGATGCTCTGCTGGGGAAGGAGGAACAATCTCCTCCTGTACCAGTCAGATCCAATTTGACAGTACACACACACACACACACACACACACACACACA
>NW_006399792.1:19909039-19925759 GCF_000299155.1 Elephantulus edwardii
CCTTCAAAATGGATTGAAGCTCGAAATCAAGAGAACAAAGATTCTCACCACTGGGTCAATTGGCAGCACGAGGATAGATGGAGAAGAGATTGAGATTGTTAATATTAGAGCTTGCTCGGGTCCACAGTCAACACTTTAGGCACCAGCAATCAGGAAAACAAAAGATGAATTGCCATGCAAAAATCTGCTGTCAGGGATCTCTCTAGAGTACTGAGAAGCAACATTGTCACTCTTGAAACTAAGGTGCATCTGATCCAGGCTATGGTCTTCGCAATTATTTGCTAAGCATCAGAGAGCTGGACAATAACTAAGGATAACAGAAGAAGAATTGATATCTTTGAATTGTGGTACTAGAGAAGAGTCTTTTACATACCATGGACCACCTTGGTATGGTGTGGGTGAAACCAAGTTTGTCCTTGGAGACTAGGATTTTGAAGCTCTGTCTCACACACTTTGGCCATGTTGCCATGGACTGGTCCTTGAAGAAGGACATCATACTCGGAAGGGTGGAGGGACAGTGCAGGAGAGGAAGACCCCAGATGAGATGGATTGATAAAGTAACTGGGGCAATGGGGTAGATACGTCAGAGTCAGTGAGACTGGCTCAGGACAAGGTAGGCTTCAGAGCTGTACACAGGGTTGCTATGAGTTGCAGGCAACTCAAAGGTACATAACAACAACAACATCCCTAAGTGAAGCATATGGTCATATAGGAGCCACCCCCATGGAAGCTGAAATCTCTTACTAGAGTTAACATTGTTAAGAAGGAATACCAATTTCAGTTTGCTTATCTCCACAATCAACACTCTAGGCATCAGCAGTCAGGAAATCAAAAGATGAATTGCATTGGGAAAAATCTGTTATCAGCGACCTCTCCAGAGTGCTAAAGAGCAAAAATTCAGTCTAGAGATTAAGGTGCACCTGATCCAGCCCATGGTCTTCACACTTATTTTCTATGCATTAGAAAGCTGAACAATGGCTAAGGATGACTGAAGAAGAATTGATGGCTTTGAGTTTTTGAGATGTAATGTTAGAGAAGAGTATTGAACATACCATGGACTGCCAGGAGAACAAACAAGTCTGTCCTGGACAGGGTGAAACCAGGCTACTCTCTGGAGGCAAGACTTTTGAAGCTATATCTGACAGACATACTTTGGACATGTTGCCAGGAGGGACCAGTCCATGGAGAAGGACATCATGCTTGTAAAGGTGGAGGGTTGGCACAGGAGAGGAAGACCCTGCATGACATGGATTGACACAGTGACTGGGGTAAGGAGGGTACCTGTGTCTGGAGTAATGAGGGAAGGTGTGTCAGAGACAGTGAAAATGACTCAGGATAGGGCAGGATTCAAAGCTTTTGTGCTTTGGGTTGATATAAGTCACAGTGGACAACCTAAGCTACTAGTTTAAGATGTATTCTGAGGTCTTATAATCCTTGCATCACTTGAAAGTTGGCTTTTCATCTCAAGGGAAAAGATTTTGTTTTACATTATCATGTAAAGATGGAAAGGAAACTGGGAAATAAGGAAGTTTGTGACTCAGAGAAAACCTAGCAGTAACTCAGTTTAAAACAGTTAAAATATTCTTTCTCATTCCCAGAAAAAAAGCAGTCCTTGAGACAAGGTCAGAAGACCTCATTATTATGTTAATAGAAGGGAGTTATACTGAACTAGTTTGAAAGGTGGAGGCAAATTACAACAGGTAGAGGATTTAGACTTGATAAGGCTTTGCTCAAAATTGTCCCTCTAGGGCACTTTCTTTTAAGAGATTTTTAATTGTTTTCTTGCCTGTTGCTTAGTTTTTCTAACTATGGTGTGGTAATGAACACCTCATGATTGGGTGGTGGTGTTAGAAGTCATTGAGTCAGTTCCCTCTCAGTGAGTGACCTTGTACATATCTAAACCAAACCATGTCCAACCCTGAACTGCCCCACACTCACACGCACAATCCATCTCACTGAGGGTTTTCCTCTTTTTCAAGGACCCACTATTTTTCCAAGCACATTATCTTTCTCCAGAAACTAGTTCCTCTTGATAACACTTCTGATAATGGAGTCTTATTATCCTTGGTTTTAAGGACTAACTCTCTGGTTTCACTTCCTCCAACACTGATAGGTTGGTTATTTTTCACGGTACCTTGACCAGCACCATAGTTCAAAGACATCAATACTTCTATGCAAATAATGTGCACAGAACTTGAGGGGTTGAGATTATGCAAATAAGGTGTCACTTAAAACTCAAACTCCCCCCTTCACATCAACATCCCTGTTCAGAATGAAGAAGTCAGACAGTCTGTGTCCCATTCCCAATTGAATAAGACAATTTCCTTGTTAGAAAAAAAATTTTTTAATCAATCACCATTAGACTATGCTCACCATTATTCTGTCTTTTCTGATCCCCACTGGATCTTTCTCATTTCTTTCGCTTATTCCCCCACCCACCAAATTGTGTAGCTCTGTGATTTCATCTCTGCCCATCCTCATCCTTCTGCTCCCAACCTCCACCCCTTTGTACTCCCATACATGTTTTTCCACAATAAATAAAATTAAAAACAAACAAACAAAACCTCAAACTCATAGTCAGAGAGTTATTCCATCAATCCTCCACTGAGTACCCCAGGCTATATAAATCAAAATGAGAGGAGACTGTTCACCTTTCTCCCAAGAGCTGATAATGTATTCAAACCATTACAAATACACAGCCTTTGGGTTAACAGGACAAGTCAACACAGATTGTGCCACTGTTGTTTTTAGTTGTCACTGAATTGGACATGTTTGTGAGGAGAGCCGGTCCTTGGAGAAGGACATCATGCTTGGGAGGGTGGAGGGACGGCGCAGGAGGGGAAGACCCTCTATGAGGTGGATTGATTCAGTGACTGGGGTAATCAGTATGGGAGTGTCAGAGACAGTGTGATTGGCACAGGACAGAGCAGAGTTTAGGGCTGTTGTGCATAGGGTCACTATGAGTCGCAAGCAACTCAATGGCACATAACAACAACAACAATGGCCTGGAGCAGGCACACCTTAGTCTCCAGACTGAAGATGTTGCATTTGACTGTGTGGACTACAACAAACTGTGGTTGAGAAGAATGGGAATCCCAGAACACTTGATTGTGCTTATATGAAACCTTATATTTGGACCAGGAATCAGTTGTCAGAACAGAGCAAGAAAATATTGCATGGTTTAAAATTGGGAAGAGTGTAGTGTACATTAGGGATTTGTCCTATCTCCATACCTTTTCCATTTATATGCAGAACAGATAATTGGGAGGCTGGTCTCTATGAGGATAAATGTAGCATCAGGATTGGAGGAAGACTCATGACAACCTGTGTTATGCAGATGACACAACTGTCCCTGCTTGCTGAAACTGAGGAGGACCTGAAGTGTTTGGTGCAGAGAGTCAAGGACTGCAGCCTTCAATACAAATTGAACCTCAACATCAAGAAAACAAAGATTCTCACCACTGAGTCAGTTGGCAGCATTATGATAGATGGTGAAGAGAATGAGATTGTTAACAGCTTTAATTTGCTTGGCTCCATGATCATCATTCTTGATCTAGGGATACACCAGCACAATTAAGCATTCTTGGATTCCCATTCTTCTCAGTGTTAGCTATAATTATGATCTGCACAAACTCTTTTGTATAGTCAATAAAACACAAGTGAATAGCTGTCTGGTATTCTCTGTTTTTACTCAACATCTATCTGAAATCAGCAATGATATCTCTTGTGCCATGACTTCTTCTGAATCCAGCTTGAACTTCCGTAAGTTTTCTGTTAGGGTACGGTGACGAAGCTTCATTTCACATACTTTGATCATATTGCTGTGTATTGTTGATTCAGGACTGACTCATAGCTGACCCTTCAGTCTGTTTTCAGAGGCAGTAAATTACATGTGAAGAGAATGCCCATCCTTCTTTCACAGAGCAGGTGATGGTTTTCAACTGCGTGACTTTGAGATTGTAGTGCAGCTTCTTACCACAAGGCCACCAGAGCTTGTCAGGAGAGGCATATTGTTAGAGGAGGCTATTCTTTAGAAAGGGCCATCACGCTCAGAAAGGTGGAGGGTCACTGAATGAAAGGAAGATTCTCAACATGATTTATTTCAACAATGAGCAATGTTCTCAGGTATATCAGAGATGTTGAGGATGGGACAGGATAGAGCAGAGTCGAGCTCATAAGGTCACTATGAGTTATACTCAACTTTAAGGCACCTCACAACAACATGCCAAAAGTATGTGAGATGAAGCTTAGCCACCCTTGTCTCCAAGGGACAAACTGGCTGCACTTTGTCTCCTGATCGCTTCACTGCTGGTCCTAAGGGTGTTGATTGTTCACCCAAGTATGGTGAGACAGTTGATAATTCTAGTTTTCTATCCATCTATCAAGATGTTGCCCATTGGCACAGCAGTGCAGATTTTTGTCTTCTTGGTCTTGAAATATACTGAAGACTGTGGTCTTTTTATCTTCTGCAGAGAGCACTTCAAGTTCTCCTCACTTTCAGTAAGCAAAGTTGTGTCATCTGCATAGTGGAGAATGTTCATGAGTTGTTCTCCAATACTGATACCACTTTCTTCTTCATATAGTCCAGCTTCTCAATTGATTTTTTCAGTATACAGACTGAATAGGTATGAGAAAGGCTACAACCCTGCAACACACTTTTCTTGATTTTTAAAGCATCCTTTGCTTTGTTCAGACAAATGCTTCTTGGTTTAAGTATAGGTTTTATATAAACACTAAGTGTTCTAGGATTCCCATTCTTCTAAATGTCAGCCATAGTTCGTAATGGTCCACACAGTTAAATACCTTTGTATAAAACAATAAAACACAAATAGACATTCTTTTGGTCTTCACTGTCAAGTACCATGTGATATCAGCAATGACATTCCTGATTCCAGGACCTTTTCTAAAACCAGCTGAAGCTTCTGGCTTTTTTTTGTCCATGTTCTAGCTGGTTATGGATGATCTTCAATATTTTGCTTGCATGTGATAGTAATAATATGATTCAATAATTTCTACATTCTTTTGGATCACCTTTCTTGAGAATGGGAACAAATATGAATCTCTTGTAGTCAGTAGGCCAGACAACTGTTCTCCATATTTCCTTGCATAGACTGGTGAGCTCAGCCAGAGCTGCATCTGTTGGTTGAAACATATCCATTGATATCCCTTTTATCCATGCGACCTTAATTTTTATCAATGTCTTCAGTGCAGTTTGAACTTCTTCCTTCAATACCTTTAGATATTTATCATATGGTACTTTCTGAAATATTTCAGTGTTGACTAATTCTCTTTGGTATAGTGATTCTGTTTTTCCTTCTCTGTTTGACGCTTCCTGTGTCATTCAAGATTCTGCCCACAGCTTCTCTCAGCATCACCACCATAGGTTTGAACTTGTTTTTCAGTTAGTTTAGCTTGAGAAATGCCTTGAAGAGTTCTTCCCTTTTATTATCCATTTCTTTTCACATTCTATTATAGTATTTTGTTTGGAGTCTTCTTGAGCTCCCCCTGTGGAATCTTCTGTTTAGCTCTTTTATTTCACAATCTTTTTCTTTTGTCTTGGCTTCTTAGCACCCTAGTGTCATTTTTAGATTCTCTTCTGACATTCATCTTGGACTTTTCTTTCTCATCTGCCTTTGTAAGGCTCTCCTCATGAATTATATCTTTGATGTCATTCTGTAACTAGTCTGGTCTTCAACTATTAGTGTTTAGTGCCTCAAACCTAACTCTGGAGATGATTTTTAAACTCAGTTGGATTAGACTCAAAGTCATATTTTGGTTCTTGTGGACATGTCTTAATTTTCTTCAGTTCCAACTGTAACTTGCTTATGAGTGATTAATATTGTTGTTATGTGCCGTCGAGTTGCTTGTGACTCATAGCGACCCTATGTACAACAGCCCTAAACTCCGCTCTGTCCTGTGCCAATCGCACTGTCTCTGACACTCCCATCCCAATTACCCCAGTCACTGAATCAATCCACTTCATAGAGGGCTTTCCCCTCCTGCGCTGTCCCTCCACCCTCCCAAGCATGGTGTCCCTCTCCAAGGACCGGTCTCTCCTTACAACATGTCCAAAGTATGTTGGATAAAGCCTCAGAATCCTTGCCTCCAAGGAGCAGCCTTGTTTAACCCTTTCCAGGATGAATCTGTTTGTTTTCCTACCAGTCCAGGCTGGATTTAGAAGGGGTTGTGGTACTACTAGGGATATTAGATGGATCTTAGCTGAAAGTAGGGAATACCAGAGGAATGTATATCTGTGTTTCATTGACTATGGAGTTGCGTTTGACTGAGTGGATCATAACAAACTGTGGCTGACTCTGAGAAGGATGGGAAACCCAGAACACTTGATCGTGCTAATGCGAAACCTATACTTGGACCAAGAGGCAGTCGTCAGAACAGAGCAAGGAAACACTGCATGGTTCAAAATTAGGAAGGGCGCATGCCAGGGATGTGTACTGTCTCCATACCTTTTCAACCTGTATGCAGAGTGATTAATAGTATGTGATTATTATTGTTCTAGAACAGGAGTATAGTCCGAGGATCCCTGAGAAGGAAGACTTCGTATACCTCCCCCTCCTTCACTAGCCTTGTGAGAAAACAATCACACCGAGTTCTTTCACAACATGGGTGGTTACAGTATAGTAAAAATGGTCACAGGGCAGGTCTAAGAAGGATGACCATCTGAGATGTATCCACACCACCTCCATGTTTCCTGAAACATCAGAACAGCACAGAGAAGCAGCTGATATTTCCCTTTAACTTCTCCCACACCCTTTCTCTGTGGGAGCCTTCACATAGTTTGGCAGAGTGAAAACTCTTGGTATGTGGACCTTTGAATCAAAAGACAGGTGTAGATATGGCCATCAGCACTGGGTGGCAGTGAAGACAGATATTAAAACCTAAAACCATCTCAGAAGAGATCTATTTTTAAAGGGAAATAACAGTTGCCCAACTTTTAAAATCAAGATCCCACGTAAACCAAGATTATCTTCAGTGAAAATGTTTAGATAAAGGAGAGGAGAATATTGAATTGACTAGAAAGTTACTAAAAGAATTTTAAATGAGAAGTAACTGCATTTGTCTTAAAGTTGAAAGATTTACGATTTCTAATATCAAGTAGAAATTGAACTCATGAGTTAACAGTTCAGTTATAAGAAATAAAATGGCTTAGCTCCTCTCATTTTTTTATTGTAAAAATTTATTCTTTTATACATTTTAGTATAAATTAACTCACTGTTAACTTTTTAAATTTATCTCATTGTTAAACTTATTAGGTTTGCAACCCTCTTGAAGGCATTTCAATCAGAAGTATAGGACTCTGAATAGGAAATGCATTGGCATGTAAATTGTGCTCATGTGAAACTTATGTATAGACCAAGAAGCTATTGCTCAAATAGAGGAACACTGTATGGCTTAAAATTAAGAAAGTTTTTTGTCAGCATTGTATGCTTTCTCAGTACCAATTAAATCTGTATGCTAAGCAAATCATTCAAGAAGTTGGACTTTATAAAGCAGAATGAGGGGTCAGCATTGGAGGAAGAGTCTTCAACAATCTGCATTTTGCAGATAACACAACTTTACTTGCTGAAAGTAAAGAGGACTTGAAGTGCTTGCTGCAGAAGGTCAGAGACTGCAGCCTTCAATATGGATTACATCTCAACATCAAGAAAACAAATATTCTCATCACTGGACCAATAGGCAACATAATGATTGTTGTTGTTAGGTGCCCTTGAGTCAAGCATGGTTCATAGTGAGCCTGTTCTAATCTGCACCATCTTTACACTTCCTGACACACAAGAGCCCATTGCAGCAGTCACCATGTCAATCCACTTGGTTGAGTGTCTTCCTCTCCTTTGCTGATCCTCCACCCTTCCAGCATCATGACTTTCTCCAAGGAATAGCATCTCCTAGCAATATGCCCAAAGTATGTGAGGTGAAGTCTCATCACTTCTACCTCCAAAGAACACTCTGGCTATACCCTGTCCAAGAGATATCTGTTCATTCTCTTAGTGATCCATGAGATGTTCAGTGCTCTTCTCCAACATCACAGCTCAAAGGCATCAACATCATGATAGAACACCATGATAGAAAGAGAAAAGATTAAAATTGCAAACAATTTCACCTTACTTGGATGCACAACAAACAACCTTGGTACCAGCAATGAGGAGACATACTGCATTGAGAAAGTTTGCGGTCACCTCTGTAAACTACAGAAGAATCAGTCTGAAGATTAAGGTGCAACTGATTCAGGACATAGTTTTTTCAATCACTTTTGTGCATCTGAGAGCTGACCAATAAATAAGGATGACAGAAGAATTGATGCCTTTGAGTTGTGGTGTTGGAGTAGAGTACTGAATATCCTGTGGACTGCCAAACGAACAAACAGACATGTTTGGGGGAAAAGTGAAGCCAAAGTGCTCTTTGGAGACCAGGATGGCAAAGTTTTGTCTCACAGACCGTGAACATGTTGCTAGAAGAGCTATTCCCTGGAAAATGACATCATGCTTGAAAAAGCAGAGTCAGTGAAAGAGAGAAAGACCCTCAGTGAGATGGATTGACACTGACTGCAGAAATGGACAAGTTTCTCAGATCTGTTGTTGACAATGAGTTGCACTTGACTTGATGGCACCTAATAACAACTACACCCTTGGTAGTAGCCATCAAGAAATCAAAACATATGTCACACTGGGAAAATCTGCTGTCAATGACCTCTCTAAACTTCTAAAGAACAAAAATGTCACTTTAAAAAGACTAAAGTGCCCTGATTCAAGCCCAGGTAATTTAAATCACTTCCTATGTATCCAAAAGGTAGTCAATGAATCAGGATGTCAGAAGAAGAATTGGTGCCTTTGAATTATGGTGCTGGAGAAGAGTGCGGAATAGCCCATGGACTACAAAGAAATATGTATTGGAAAGGTGCAGCCAGGATGCTCTTTAAAGACAAGGATAGTGAAACTTCATCTCACACACTATAGGCATGTTATTAGGAGGAACCAGTCCTTAGTAAAAGACATCATGCTGGGAAAGGTGGTACGTCAGTGTAAGACCTAGAGACTTTCAACAAGATGGACTGGCCTAATGATTACTACAATGGTCTCGTGTGAGGGAGATCATGAGGATTGTGCAGGGTAGGGAAGGCTCAGATCTGTTGTTCATAAAGTCATTATACATCACTGTGGACTTGACAGCACCTAACAACAGTGCTGTGCATTTGACTGCCACCTAATAACCATTCTTTTTTAAAAGAAGTTTATTCTGATTTATTAACTAAGTTTGAATACAGTTTTTTGCAGAAGATCCTTCTGATTTCCTTCATCCCATCCACCCATCAAATTGTGCAACGCTATGATTAACATCCAACCCTCTCACACATCCTCACCCCTCTACTTCCCCCACTTTGGATCCTCATTCTCATTCTATAATAATGATTTTATACAGTATCTGCCCTTGTGGGATTGAGTTAGTTCAGTCAGCATAGTGTTCTCCAGTCCCTTCCAAGTTAGGTAGTAATTTACAAAATCATTCCTCCTGCATGCTGCGTAGAATTCCATTGTATGAATGTGCCACAACTTCTCAACCCATTCATTTGTGGTTGGACATTTGGACTGTTTCCATGTTCTTGTGATGGTGAATATTGCTTCTATGAACATTGTTGTACAAGTTTTCATTTGAGCATCAGTTCTCATTTTCTTTGAGTATATTCCAAGCAATGGAATAGCTGGATCATATGGAATGTCTATGTTGAGTTTTTTGAGGAAGCACCAAACTGCCTTCCAGAGGCACCAACAATGTAACAGAGTTCTTATCTCACCACATCCTCTCCAACATTTATTACTTGCTGTTCTGTTAAACTTTGCCACTTCTACTGGAGTGAGATGGTATCTCATTATGGTTTTGATTTGTATCTCTTTTATTGCCAGTGATTTGGAGCTTTTCTTCATGTGTCTATTGGCCATTTGAATATCCTCCTCTGTGAAAATTCTTTCCATGCCTTTTACCCATTTTGTAATTGGGTTATCAGACTTTTTCTTCTAATGACCATTCTCATAATGTGAAGCAGTCATTGTGTGTAAATCATTAGGGATTAGGGTAATCCTACCACCCCTGCTGCAGAGATTGGTTCAGGAAAGTTATGCTTTTGCCAATTAGCATGTGACCATCAGCAGGTGATATTTTCTTGGCCAAAGGGATTGATTACAAGTTATCTAGACAGCATCAAGAGCAAATCTCCTCTTCAGGAGTTGTGGGAAGGAAAGGACCTCATCTTAGATATGAACATGGAAACTAAAAGCCAGTCTTAGCCTGAATTGACAGAGAAGAGAGAGGGGGAAGAAAGTCAAGTGAGTTATTAAACCAAAGCTATGCTGAAACCAGATCAAGATGTGTGACTCATCCACAACCTGTGTTATACAGATGGGATTCTCTTTCTTGCTGAAAATGAGGAGGACCTGAGGCATTTGCTGCAGAAGGTCAAGGACTGTAGCCTTCAATACGGACTGAAGTTCACCATCAAGAAAACAAAGATTCTTGCCACTGAGCCAACTGGCTACATCATGATAGAAGAGATTGAAATTGTCAACATCTTCAGCTTGCTTGTCTCCATAATCAACACTCGGTACCAGCAGCCAGGAAATCAAACAACAAATTGCATTGGGAAAATCTGCTGTCAGAAATGTTTCCAGAGTACTGAAGAGCAATGATGTCAGTCTAGGGACTAATATGTGCCTGATCCATGCCATGTTGTTATTGTTGTTGATTGCCATTGAGTCAAGGATGACTCATAGTGATCTTATGAACAAAAACCTGAAGTCTTTAGGTAACTATCATTGTTTCTCAAAGTTCATAGAGTTTCTAGAGGCATGTTGTTTAGGAAGTGGATTCCACTCCTGCTTCCAAACATGTCTTAATCTGGGAGCTCCACCAAACACTGTCCACCATGGGTAACCATTATGGCATTCAACAGTGCAATGGTAGAGAGTTCAGCATCATAACCACTCCAAATTACCTCAGTACAGCAAATTGACAGACCAGTGCTGTACCATTGACAAGAATGTTCCTCTAAGTTCCACTAAGCCCAAAGGCTTAACTGACTTTTAAATACAAAGACACTTCAGGAGGTGGTGTTGACTCTAAGTAAGAGGTTTAAATAAAAACAAACCAAATATCCCACACGACCTTCAACCAAAACAAGAGAGCCAGTCTTTCAGAGAAGAACTACTTCCCCCAGCCTCCCTTTCATCTATTCTTGTTGTTAACTGTGGTCAAGTGGAGTAAGATTTATAGTGACTCTATGAAAAAAGACCTTAATCTTGTTCTATAACTATCATCGTTTCTCTGTGTTCATGGGCTTTCTAACGGCATATGGTTTAGCAAGTGGATGACACTCCTGCTTCCAAACCTGAATCAATCTGGGAGCTTCACCAAACACATGATGTTTGACACACCTCTGGCTCAGTGTTCAGCATCACAGCAACTCCAAGTTACTTCAGAACAGTAAATAGATAGACCACTGCTATTCCACTTTAAAGAATATTCATCCCCAAATCAATTAACCTTTTCCATGAGGGTCACATATGGAACACTTGGTTGTTTTATGTTTTGTTTTTTTTCCCCCAGTCTACAAGCTGGTGTCAACTGATGGGTCTTGCCAGATTAAGCTAACAATGAGCTATGGTCTGGGGGTCTCTGGTTTATAGTTGACCAGCATTTGGTGGGCATGCCTGTCTTTAAAATGTGGTATTGTGGGGTTAAATCTGCAGCTTGGAAAGGCTCCTGTGAATTGGTTTTGACTCTGGAAAATGGTTTATCCCGTCTCCAGGAAGGTCATCTATAGAACCTTTGGTTGTTTTTCTGTTCTTTTCCTATCCTCAATCAGGTGTCAGCTAACGGGACTTGCCAGATTCAGCTAACAATGAGCTATGACCTGTGAGTCTTGAGATCCAGGCCATATTTGCAATTACTTGTTATGCATCAGATAGCTGGACAATGACAAAGTATATCAGAAGAAGAATTGATGTCTTTGAGTCGTGGTGCTAGTTAAGAGTATTGAACGTACCATGGACTGCTAAGAGAAAAATCAGATCTGTCTGGGAGAGGGTGAAACCAGGCTGCTCCTTGGTTTGACATACCTTGGGCATGTTGCAAGGGGGGACAGGTTCTTTGAGAAGGACATCATGCTTGGAAGGGTAGAGGGACAGTGCAAGACAGGAAGACTCTGGATGAGAATAATTGACCCAGTGACTGGGGAAATAGGGCTAGGTGTGTTGGAAACAATGAAATTGGTTCAAGATAGAGCAGCGTTCAGAGCTCTTGTACATAAGGTCACTATGAGTCACAAGTGACTCAAGAGTATGTAACAACAGCACCAAGCTGAAACCACTATTTCTAAACTTTTCATCGCTGAACTCATAAATTCTTTTTATTTAGGCCAGTTTGAATTGAGTTTTCTGTTACATACAATTTTAAACCCTTGAAATATGATAGGTAAAGAGACTATCTCAGCTCTTAATCTCAATGTTTAAATAAAATGGGACCTCACAACAATTTGAAGTCCCTGTTGGTTAATGCCTCAGCTAACCAATGTCTACTCTCTAACCGAAAGGTTAGAGATCTGACTCCATCTAGAAGTTCCTTGAACAATAAACCTGGTGATCTACTTCCAAATAATTAGCCATTGAAAACCTCATGGACTATTGTTCCACTCTGACACACATGGTGCCACCATGGGTCAGAAGTGACTCCAAATCAACTCTTTACCAGAATGACCTGCTGTTTCACAATACTCACTCTCAGTGATATCAAGTTGGAACTCACTCACAGCTGACTCTCATTTGAGTTTCCAGGGCTTTAAATCGCAGGGAGAAGACATGGCCCATATTTCTCCCATGGAGCCCCTCGTGGATTCCAATCACTAGAGAGTGGTTAGCAGCATCTCTGGGCTCTCAGTGCAACTCGCTACAGAATAAGCCACCAGAGCCTCCAGGTTCGGAAGTGTCACCTCATGTTTCAAGATACCGCTCTAGATGAGCCTTCACTAAGACAGGCCAATGAACAATAACAAATGTATATGATGTTGAAGGAGCCTTGGTGGCCTTGTGGGTAAAAAGTTGCACTATTAACCCAAAGGCAGGCAGTTCAAATCCACCAGAAAGATGGAAAGTCTCCTTTTGTGTAATTTATAGCTTCTGAAAACCTAATGGAGGGTCAGCAATGTGTCAGTTTCAACTCCACGGCAATAATGAGTATTTTTGTGTGTATGAAGTTAAAAAGCCCAGTGTATCATTATTGTCCATATTTGTCCTTTTCAACCTACAACATCACAATTCTTCTAATTATCCCTGCACAATTGGTCTATTTTTCTCCTCCCCTTTTTCTTGAAAGAGAAGAGAACAGAGAGGAGAAGGAGAGAGTGAGAAGGGAGGAAGGCAGACAGCCCATCAGGCTTTAGTACCCATACCCTGTTTACGGTCAGCTGGATAGAACATTCCTTATTAGCGCTTATGTAAAACTAAGAATGTGTACTTTCATTGTTTGGGGATATTGAGTGACTCTAAGAGAACAATCCATTCCACAAATTCCAGTGACGGCTTACGACAAGGTGATGCAAGCAGTGGAACAAAATGCAAGCTGTTTGTTTCATCTGTCATCAATATCTGTGCTGGCAGCTAAATGATTATTATATTTCACTCGTGTGGTTTCTCTCTTACATACCACTCCTATGCTTTTGGAGTAACTTCCCAGACCAGAGTTTAGAACAAGCCCATAGATAGGACACTTATCAAAGTGCAAATATTTACTTTACAATGTGGCAGTTAAAAATAACCCGCCAGAGGTTCCAAATGCGTCAGGAAAGGCTATTGTCCTGGTTGGTAGATTTTGTACCTAAGACTTCCTGCTGGATGTCTTCTTGTTCACATTCTTTTATTTCCTTCCTGTGGCTACAATTTGCTGATGTTCAAAGGGACCTGTCTTAGTGGTCACACTTGCAGTTCTTGCTCTTTCCCATTTACTCGTTGGAAGAGCAGACAAATCACAAACTGGCTAGAGCTCAGGGACCAGTGCAAAGGAACCAACGAGCATTTTTCACCTAAAGGGAGGGAATGAAAATAGGTAGACTGCAAAATTTGCTTTTAGCTCCTAAAGCATACTCTGAGGTCACAAGGAACTCTGGATGATTAAATCCAGGCAAGAGTGACAAAGCTTCGTCTCTCATACTCTGGACATGTTGCTAGGAGAGGCTATTCCTTGGAAAAGGATATCATGCTTGAAAGAGTCGAGGGTCAGCAGAAAGAGAGGAAGACCCCCATGGAGATGGATTCCCATGGTGACTGCAACAATGGGCTCAAGTGTATCAGAGATGATGAGGATTGCACAGAATAGATTGGAACTCAGGTCTGCGGTTCATAGGGTTTTTTTAGAGTTATACTCAACTCAATGATACCTAACAACAACAACAAGGTTCAGGGGGTGACTGAGAAAGTGGGAGGATGCAGCAGAATATTTTCAAATGATATATGGGGTAAACTCATTGTTGTCAGGTTGGAACTCATTCATAGCTGAACCTCCAGTGGGTTTGGGGGAGGCTGTAGATTGCCAATCTTTCTCCGGTGGAAGAGCTGGTGGATTTGAAACATGCACCTTTGCATTGGCAGAGCAATTCCTTACCAATAACCCAACAGAACTTCCTTAAATAGGGGTTGTTTTTGTTTTTATAGGCGAGTCAACTATGACTCATAGCGATCCTACAAACAATGGCTCTGAACCTTGTCCTATCCTGAGCTAACTTCACTGTCTTCAATACAACAGACCTCATTGCCACAGCCACTGTCCTTCTCCATGACGTTCTTCTCCAAGGACTGGCTAGGGACAAGGAAATTCCCTTGCTAAATAAGGCAGAAGTTTTTGTTGCTAGTTACCATAGAGTTAACTTCATTGCACAACAGAATGAAACAGTGCCTAGATCTATATTATCATCTTAATTCTGTTGATATATTTTACTATACTGTTGTGTCTATTTCAAGGATTTACAACCTTGGAGGCTTATCTTTCAATACAAGATCTAACAATTTTCCGTTGTGATCTGTAAGATAGTCAATGGCTAATTTTTGGAAATAGATTGCCAGTTTTCTTCCTACTGTCTTAGTCTGGAAGTTCCACTGAAATGTGCTCACTATGGATAACCCTGCTGGTATTTGAAGTGTTATTGATGGCATAGCTTTCAGCATCATAGCAACAAACAAGGCATCACAGTACAACAAACTGGCATGTGGGTGGTAGAGCATTCTGTCATGCAGAAAGAAACTGTAATAGGCTGTGGGCCTGGAAGGATGACACTTAAAAACTGAAAGAGCTTTTAAAACTCAACTTAAAAAGAATCCAATTAGAATATGGGCACATTACCTAGAGACAGTCAAGCAGAGAAGTTGTATGATGGAAGATAAGCTCATGAAAAGACGTCGAACATCACTAGCCAATAGAGAAAGGCAAATTAAGAACATGATACTGTATCACTACATACTTAATAAGATATTGTTGTTGTTATGTACCATTGAGTTGGAAGTGACCCATTGCTAACCCACCAGCAAGTTTTCAAAGACAGTTAATGGCATGGGAGGAGGATGACCATCCTTCTCCCACAGAGCAGTTGGTGGATTTGAACCACATGCCTTCAGGATTGCAATGTGGCTTCTTACCACTAGGTCACCAGAGTACTCAGTCTGGAATAATAATATAAAATGCTGACAATGATGAAGAGAAACCAGTTCACTCATATGGTGATGGTAAAATAGAAAAAGTTATGATGTAACTAGAAAATAGCTTAGCAGTCTCTTCTAGAATTAAACAACCTATGTCCCAACAATTGCCTTGGGCATTTATCGCTGAGAAATGAAGCAGTATGTGCACCCAAACACCTATTTGTAATTGCTCATAGAAGCTTCATTAGAATGGCCCAAAACTAGAAGCAAGCAAAATGCTCTTCAAGAGGTCAGCTGTTCAACAAACTGTGCTACATCCATACTGTTGAACATTACTCAATAACAAAAAGGAATGGACTACTGATACAGTTAACAGCTTAAAGCAATAGCATTATCTTGAGTGCAATCATTCACAAAAGGTCATACATTGTATGTTTCTGTTTATATAATATTCTTAAAAATGACAAAATTATAGAGATGGAAAACAGCCAACTGTATACCAGAGCTTATTGATGGTAGGTATTGATTGGTAGGTATGATGTCACAGAAGGAGATGATTGGGTGGGGCATTGGAAGAGTTCTACATCTTGATTGTACTACCAGTTACATAAATGTCTGCATGTGACAAAACAACATGGAAACACATGAGTGTGTGCCTGCACACACACTCTATCAGGTCACATTCTTGGTTTTGACATTTTAAGTATCTAAGATGTAACACTGCAGAGGGTGTAGTGTGGATGGAAGGTACATGAGATCTCTCTGTACTACTTTTTTTAAAAAATAATTTTACTTTATTGATTTTTTTATTTTATTGGGAAAAACATAATGGGGGTACAAGGAGGTTAGGGTTGGGGGCAGAAGGGTGAGGATGGACAGGGATGCAGTTGCAGAGCTGCACAATTTGGTTGGTGGGGGGAGCAGGTGAAGGAAATGAAAAGGATCCAGTGGGGACCAGATGCTACAGGGGAATGGTAAGCATTACTTTATTAATTTTAATGAACACTTACAGAGATTTTGGATTTTCA
>NW_006399792.1:19925859-19931546 GCF_000299155.1 Elephantulus edwardii
GGTATACAATCCCCCCGCACCCCTCCCACTGCCCCGAGTACACTCCACTATGCAACCTTAATTCTGGACTCTTGTGATAACCATATCTGTACTGTTTTTGTAACTTTCTATGAATCTAGAATTATCCATATAAAGTGTTTTTTTAGCTCTACTGAGGAATTCTTGTGGTGTAGTCTGTAAGGAGACATTTTACTAACAGAAGGGCCACACTTTTCTTGTGGTTCAAATCTACAAATGACTCCTCAAGAGAAAGGCATGAAACTCCCTCTCTCACAGTGTATAGCCTCCCCAAAACCTGCTGAAGAGTCAGCAATGAGTCACTTCCAATCCGGAGGCTGAGTTGAGTCAGAGTGGGTCATTGTACCGAAACCAGAAGTAAACCTCTGTGGTTTTGACGGCACAACACCTGTCCACGTATCTACTCCTATTAATTATGCCCATATTTCCTCAGCAGGGAGCCCCTCTTTTCCTATCTTAACCAAGGGAGTACAGTGAAAAGTGGAACTAACCCAACCCTGAGTCGTCAGCATGCCATGTCCCCATGAACCAGTCTAGACTGCACTTTTGCTAGAACCTGGGACCTACACGATCATTCTTTTGTAATGGATTAAAATCTGGAGGGGCAGAGGCCTGGGAACCACAGGAGGAGCTCCTGAATAGTGGCACTGTCACTGACGAAGCAGAAGTGAAAGCACAGCATGGAAGGAATGAGCTTCACAGGAAGTAGTTCAAGCACTGATTCCAGTCATCTCTCTCTTCGTATTGTTCTGTGTATGAGTCTATGTGACCTACACCCACCCCTCTGGTGACATAGCGGTAATAAACTATGCTACAAGGCCAAAGGGCACTTGGTTCAAATCCACTAGCTGCTCTGCAGGAGAAAGATGGGCAATCCCCTTCTGTATGATTAACTGTCTTTGAAAAACCACTGGAGGGTCACATATGAGTTGATTCTGATTGGATACCACATAACAACCATACCTCTCTTTTTAGCCTAAATGACTTTGTGCTGATTTTCTAACAAATGTAACTGAGAGGATCCTACTGTACCAGACTTTCAATGTGGCTCATACAGGGGAATGATTTCGGTAGCTCTGTGGCTTCTTCTAAGGAGCCCTAGTGGTATACTACATAGCATGTCAGGCTACAAACCGTAAGTTAGTGGTTCTAATCCACCAGCTGCTCTGAAGGAGAAAATGAGCAGTGTCCCTCTCATAAAAATGTACAGTCTCAAGTCACAAAAGGACAAATATCGCATAGGGCCACAATTGTAAAACAGTACTGACATCGGGATTAAGGGAAGACTGAGAAGGAGGGGAGGAATGATATATACTGCATTGAAACAGATGAGGGAGATAAAAGGGATATATGATTGGGTATTATTGTCATGACAGGAGTCCAGAATGAACGCTGCACAGTAGAGTGGATTGGGGGAGGGACTGCATAACAGTGAAAGAGTTTTTCTTTTACTTTTCAAGGAGAAAAGTCAATTGGAGAGAGGGGATGGGCAGGGAGGAAAGTGCAACAATGAATGATTGGAAACCCTAAGTCTGCAAACTTTCATTAAAATTAATAAAAAAAATATACAGTCTCAGTCACCTGAGTTGAGATAACTTTATGACAATAAATTCATGTGGGTTTTATTGATTATGCAAAGCCATTCAAAACAAATTATGGATACCATTGCAAAGAAAGGGCATTCCAGAACTTTGTTCATGGGAATCTTGTACATAGGCCAAAAGCAGTCATTTGAACAGAATAAGGGGATACTGCTTGGCTAAAAGTCAGGAAAAGTGTGCATCAGGATTTTATCCTTTTATCATACCATTCAATCGGGGTTGTGCCAACATACTCGATTCAATCTATATACTCAGCAAATAACCTGAGAAGATGATGGTTTATATGAAGAGGAGCACAGCATTAAGATTGGAGGAAAGTTCATTAACAACCTGTGATATGCAGGTGATACAAGCTTGATTGCTGAAAGCAAAGGTGACTTAAAGTGCTTATTGAAGAATCTCAAAGACCACAACCTTCGGAATAGATTTTGTTGTCTTAAAGACAACAAAAATCATCACCGCTGGACCAACAAGTAATATGGAAAATGGAGAAGATTGAAGTTGTCAATTATTTTATTTTACATGGATCTACAATCAAGCAAAGAAATTAAGTGATGTATTTATTGCATTAGCCAGATCTGCTGTCAAGAACTTCTTTATGGTGCTGAAGAGCAAAGACAGCACTTTAAAGACTAAGGTGGGGTTGACTCAAGCCATGATATTTTCAATTGTCTCACATGCATGTGAAAATTGTACAGTTATTAAGGAAGACTAAAAAACTGATGTCTTGGAATGATGATATTGGCAGAGAATAATGAGTATATTATAGACTGTCAAAAGTAAAAACAAAGCAGTCTTTAGTAAAGATATCACTGGATGAGACAGTGTTTTGGATTAGGCAGTTATTCTATAACACCTAGCAATACCAAAATAATTTATAATGTTGATTGTGATTATTTTGCTTACCTACTGATAATTTTTCTTCTATTAGGATCAGTCAACAAAAGAAGCAAAATGTAAGAACTAATTTAGCTATATAGTAAGTGTTTCTTTCATTATCTCAATCATCCCTACATTCTCTGCCTCCTGAGACCTCTTTAGCCAATTGCTACGCTCCTTCCCGCTAACTTGCCCTGGTTATTTACTTTCTTATTTTTAAAAAGTTTTATACAGATTTTCATACAAATTTGTATACATGGTGTATAATTCATAATCATTGTGTTCCACACATTCCTTCCTTCATATGTGTTTCACTCACTTAATACACATGGTATTTTAGAAAATGAATCACATTGATCTACTTTAACTAGTACATTGAATTGTATGTAAAATTGTGAGTCTTATGTGAAATACATGCCCATAATAAAATAATTTTGAAGCATATTCAATGATGAGTAAAAGAAACATGAGACAGTTCTTTGGAACTACACTTGGGGGCACCCTAAGCAGTAAAATTCTAGCAAAAGTGGGGCAAACTGACACCCCATAGACCACAGGAAGGACTGTTATTTACAAGAGGCATGCAGGACAGCACCTTGCTTTAATTTCATCTGCAAGTGTGTCATCAAGTGACTAGAATTTTGGGGTTACAAACAAATTTTAGCCAGGAGAAGAATTTAAAAATGCAGACTCCACAAACAATGAGAACTGACTGTATTTCTTTGGCTTCCAGTTTGCCATAATTTGTAACAGCATCTCTGGTAACAGTCTCAGCTTCAAGGAGAGGGCTTCCAGCAGTGTATTTAGAAGTGTGCTTCCTTAATAAATGTAAAAAAAAAAGGGGGGTGGTGGCTACTTCTCTGTGGGAGAAAAAAGGCTCATGAAAGAGTGTTTTTAGATGGTGGACTAACAAAACATGGGTTTGATCCCTACAGTTTCATAAGAAGAGGAGCCACACCTCTGAGTTGCGCATCAGAACAATCTGACAATTGACTCCCAAGGTCCTCTGAAAGGACAGTCCATAAACATGATAACAGACTCCAATGGACAGGCTTGACTGGTATGTATGTATTAAGAAGATATGGGAAACTCAAGGGAGGTCCGGTGGCCTAGTGGCAAGAAGTTGTACTGCAATCCAGAAGGAGCATGGTTCAAATCCACCAGATGCTCCACTGGAGAAGGAGGGGCAATCTCCTCCTGTGCCAGTTGGATCCAATTCGATGGTACACAACAAGGAAAAAAATAAAACAAAAGTCACAAAAAACAAAACAAAAAAGACATGGAAAACACAAAATCCGGAGCAGGTCTGTCTATGAGGACTACCACATCTGGATATTTAACAGTTAAATGTAAGACAATCCAATGCAGGGAGGGAAAATATTTTTCTCTTTAATTAAACAAACCAACCAAAAGGCTCTCAGAGGCTGTCCACTTGCCCAGGCTGCCTGTGCAGTGTGTTAATGAAAACCTGCTCTCTGGGAATCCTGGCCACAAGTCTACTGAAGCAGCCCTTATAAGAGCTGATGCTGAAACCTAACACCTCCCCATCAGGGCGTAACCCGGAGGATAGAGCAGAAAGCGGTTTGTTTGTGTTTTTTTTTTTAATTAAAGAAAGATACTGATCCCTCAAGTTGATAAAATTTTGGTCCCCAATGCTCTTTCCAACTCTACATTCCAACCCATCCTTCCAAATACTCTTTATGTGTAACCCTGTTTGAACTTGTTTTTTGATAATCCAACTGTTTTTCTCCTACATGCTCCAATATCAGGGACCTCTGGTGACCTAGTGGTAAGAAGTTGCGCTGCAATCCTGAAGGGAAGCAGTTCAAATCCACCAAATGCTCCACTGGAGAAAGATGCACAATTTCCTCCCATGGGATTAAGAGCCTTTCAAAACTCACTGGAGGGTCAGCTATGAGTCGGTTCTGACTCAATGGTACACAACAACAACAACACGTGCCCCAATAACCATCTTCCAAAGCTCAGGCCTGCCTGCACCCTCAGCCTCCTCCTCTTATCTCACACCTTCCCTCCTGTAGGCCCCTACCTCATCATCTCAGTGCAGAGTTCTGGCTAGCTGGCCTCTAGGTTCTTAGTCCCTAGGTGTTGATGGAAGTAGGTTTGGGGGTTTGGGTTGTTTTATCTTTAGCCCAGCACTCTCTTTGGGTTTTTCTCTTCAGGGTGGACATATGCTTAAGTTTCTTTCATCTAAAAAAAATGCCCTCAACCCTTTGCCTCCTGCTAACTATCACCTTACATCTCTACTCTTATTACTCTTATAGTTTCTAGAAAGAATATTCTGTCCTGTTTGGTTCTAGGCTTCCTCACATTTAAGTAAATGCCTGGTTCTTGGCCATCTGCCCTCTACCTCCACCCCCCATTAAAGCTGCTCTTTGAGACTTCAAAACTGCAAAATGTAAAAGACTTATTTCAGTCTCATTGAACTTGACCCCATGGCATTATCTGACACTGCTATTTACCCCTCTTAGTTTGAGGACTAAGGTGCATCTGATTCAGGTCATGATCTTTCTGATCATTTGCTATGCATCTGAGAACTGGACAGTGAATAAGAATAACAGAAGAAGAATTGATGCCTTTGAACTGTGGTGTTGGAGAAGAACATCGAACATCCCATGGTCTGCCAAAAGAACAAACAGGTATGTCTTGGTGAAAGTGCAGCCAGAGTGCTCCTTGGAGACAAAGATGATGAAATTTTGCCTCACGTACTTTGGGCATGTTTGCTAGGAGGGGCTGCTCCTTGGAGAAGGACTTGATGTTTGGAAATGCAGAGCATCAGTAAAGGAAAGGAGACCTTCAACCAGGTGGATTGACACAGTGACTGCCATAACGGGTTCTACTGTGCCAGGAAGTGTGAGGATGGCACAGAATCGAATAGCGCTCAGATCTATTGTTCACAGGGTTACTATGGGTCGTACTGAGTTGACAATACCTAAAAACAACAATTCACCCCTCTCTCCATCCTGCATCTGATTCACCATCTTCTAAGTGCTGGTGCTTCAGTAGCCTAAAATTTGGTTTGCATATCTTAAAATTCACCAAATCTCCTCACAAGTCCATGAGCTAGCTGTCTGTTGTCTGACATGCCAATTTGGGGTCTGAAACCATGAGTCAAGTGAAGCCTCCAGCCTGATATATGATCCATGCATTTGGGACTTGCTAATTGAACAT
>NW_006399792.1:19932701-19946857 GCF_000299155.1 Elephantulus edwardii
TCATCCCTAGTCATTGTGCAGCTTTCTGATGCATAGGAAGTGAATAAAAGTAATAAAAGATCATGGCCTGTATCAGGTGCACCTTAGTCTCTAGACTGACATTGTTGCTATTCAGTACTTTGGAGAAGTCTCTGACAGCAGACTTTCCCAATGCAATTCATCTTTTGATTTCCTGGCTGCTGGTACCAACAGTGTTGATTGTGGAGTGAAGCAAACATACAGCCTTACAAAGTCAATGGAAGGTAATCTCTGAGTCAGTTATTAGTTTTTGTTTTTCATTTCCCAGTGCCTTTTTTAATTTTTCTACTAGTTTAGTTACAAAATTCAAATAAAAATTTGAACAAATTCTTTCAATTTCCTTCACCCCCACTCATCAACTTGTACAACCCAATGATTAATCTCCCCGTCCCCCTGCACATCCGCATCCCTCTGCTTCCAGCCTCTCCCACCCCTCCTGGATCCTTACACTCATTCTACAATAACTGTTTTATACAATATTTATCCTTATGTGACTGAGTTAGTTCATTCAGCATAATACTCCCCAGTCCTTCCCAAGTTAGGTAATAATTTATAAAGTTATTGCTCTTGCGTGCTGCATAGTATTCCATTTTGTGGATGTTCCATAATTTCTCAATCCATTCATTTGTGGTTGGACATTTGGGCTGTTTCCATGTTCTTGCAATGGTGAATAATGATGCTATGAACATTGGTGTACAATTCTCAGTTTGTGCCTCAGTTCTCGTATTCTCAGGGTATGTTCCAAGTAGTGGAATAGCTGGGTCACATGGAATTTCTATGTTCAGCTTTTTGAGGATCTGAGTCAGTTCTGACCTGACAGGAATGAAAGAGTTGAGAGAGAGTGAGAGTGAGAGAGAGAGAGATTTTAATTACAACTTTTAAGACATTAGTAATGAGTGATATTGGGGGGTAGGTGGAGAGAAAGAGACTCTTGCTCTATTAAGAAGCCAAATGTTAGGGAAGCATGTAAGCTTAAAATAGTACAGAAAGCAATCTTGGGTCTGAAAACTGAAACAGTGGGCCTGGTGAGCATAATTCTGAGAAGTTGTTGATTCTCAGACTCACTAGGAAATCTCTTCTATAATATGGGGCCCTTCATTTTAGCTGCTCAAATGTGGGGAAAAGTTTTGGTGATTTGTCCTGATTGACTTGGTCTGAGTTAAATCCACATAAGGAACATGGCATAGGTAGAATTACATCGGTAAGAAAAGATCAAAACTCCCCTTGCTCCAGTGCGACGAAGGAAGTACAGCTAATGCAAATATGGGTGACACTGAAAAAGGTTTACAAAATAGAAAAAGGCAGACAGCATCTACATGATCATGCTTTTGAACATCTTCCTAAAAGGCATGTGGGCAACCTGGATCCCACTCAGTAAGTGGCAGGTGACTGCCTAGGTTTCCATTTGTTCTGTGCTAATTAGCTGTGAAATCCTTAACTTCAGGTGACTCAGTTTCCTGATCTGTAAAATGGTAAGACTTGTGACAATTATTGCTTAAAACAATGCCTGGCATATAATACACACCCAATTAATTGATAAAAACTGGCTTTTATTACTGGTTATCATCATCATGATCATTAGAAACAGTTGGCGAAAATAAAACAGAAAATGAAAAGACTTGTGGGGACATGACTAGTCTCTTCAAAGGCTTGAAACGCTGCCAAGAGGAAGAGGGATTAGACAAGTTCTGTGTGGCCCTGGAGAGCAGATACAATATCAAAGGGTGTAAATTACAGGAAATCAGATTTAGCCTCAATATAGAGGGAAAGTCATTTTAATGGTCAGTGTTATCTGAAGATGAAAGACATGGGAGACGTGCCAGGATACAAGAGTATTCAATCCTGCCCTGATGATCCTCTGGGATTTATGAATTAGTTGGATGACCAAATTGGGTGATACAAAAGAATTATTCTTTTGAATCTATGATAAAAATATCTCTAGTAAAGCTTCAAGGAACATTTTAAGAAATGGTTAAAATATAGGAAGCTCAACACAAACAGTAAAGTTCTTGGTTGTAACACTATCTTTATGATAACATTTCACAAATCTACTTATAAATCCTCCTTCGTATTTGCACGCATATCCATGTAAACAGCAAAGACATGCAGCAAAGTGATTCCATCTAAATAATACTCTTAGTTACACATACAAAAAGCATTAGAGAAAAGCTGCGCATAGAAATTCTATATGATCTAGTTATTCCACTTCTAGGAATATAACCCAAGGAAATTAGAACTGAGACACAAAGATTTGTACACTAATTTCTTAGCAACATTATTCACCATCTTAAGAATGTGAAAACAGACCGAATGTCCAGCTATAATCAAATTGACTGAGAAATGGTGGTACATGCACACAATGGAACACGTAGTACTTAGGAGCAATGATTTAGAAAATTACTATATAACTTGAGAGAGACTGGAGGGCATTATGCTGAGTAAACTCAGTCTCATAAGGATAAATATTTCAAAGGATCATTATTGTACAAACAGAATGATAACTAGTGAAACGTGTATGGGGATCCAAGTGGGGAATGGGTGGGAACAGAAGGTTGAGGGTGGACAGGAGGGAAATCACAGGATCAAACTATTTGGTGGGTGGAGGAAGGGGGTGGTAAAAGAAATGGGAAAGATCCAGTGGGGATCTGTAAAGACAGGGTAATGAAGAACACAGCTTAATGGTGATTGATTTTATAAAACATATTGAATGAGAATGATGGTATGAAACACAATGTGAAAGAAGGATAGAGTGAAACACAATTTTATATAAACTTTATATGCAAATCAATATAGTTTTTTTTAAAAAAAAGCATGAGAGGCACATCATCTTACACGGGGATTACACATAAATGGTAAAAATCACATACAGTCTAAATTGTCCTCAAAATTCACCCAGGAAGGCATCAGTGTGGTAATTGTCCTTTTGCATCAGTTTGGTAACGTTGCAAGCCCAGCATAGTCAGTCTTTTTCCAGTTTCTAAAACTGATCTCTATTTTTTGGATTGCTGAATATCCCAGGGACTGCCAAAAGAACAAAGAGATATGCCTTGGGAAAAAGTGCAGCCCGAGTGCTCCTTGAAGGCAGAGATGGTGGAACAGTCTCAAACATGTTGCCAAGAGAGGCTATTCCTTGGAAAAGGGCATTATGCTTGGAAAGGTGGAGGGTCAGCAAAAGGGAAGAAGACGCTCAACAAGACACATTGACACAGCAACTCTGACGATGAACTCGAGTATGTCAGAACTGTTCAGGATGCACAGGATAGGACAAGGTTCAGATCTGCTGTTGATAGAGTCCCTATAAGTTGTAGTCATTTGGATGGCACTTAACAACTAGATAAGGGAGTTGGGTTGCATTTAAACACCATGTTCTATAGAAAATGTGTATTTTAAAATAATACTTTCATTCATCACAAAGAGATGCTCATTGTGCAGGGGGATGAGACCAATTGGATTGTTATTTTCCACTTATTCTCACCTAGCACATATAATCAATGAACTTATACTGGCAAATGTCAATTTTATCTATTCTCTCTGTCTCTCTCTATTTATCAAGTATACAGAGTTGAGGTCATTAAAATGAGGGGCACCTCTCTGAACATTTAGAAACAAACCCGGACCTCTTGTCAATCAGCAATCTCTTGCAGTCCATGGTTTCTACGGCTACCCTTTGACCTATAGGGATACACTTGACTGCTTATTTAGAATGGTCCTTTCTTCCAGAAAAGGTACCCCTTGTAGAGAAGGTGTTGCTTCTCTCCATTCTAGTTGTAATTCTAAGTTACCACCAAATGTAGTATTTCCTTGGTAATATGTGTGAGTATGTGACCAAAGCTGTTCACCGTTCCCCTCACAGACCAAGAGTGTGCCCCATTCAGGGCAATCATCAAGGACATCTTAGTATGTAAGAGGTAGTACTACAATATAGTACTACTACACCACCCAGCAATTCCACCCAGGGTTTGCATCCACCAGACTTGATAGTAGAAACCCCAAAAGAGGGTTGTTTATTGTAACAACACTATTCACAAAAGTAAATAGATGAAAAAAAAATCCAAAAGATGAAGGAATAGGAAACATGTTACATATACACAATGGAATATTAGTCAGTAGGAAACTAAGCCTTTGCACATGCTTCAATATGGATAGAATTTGAAGACATGATATTAAGGAACATGATGTTCTTGTTATGTGCCATCAATTCAGAAATGACTCATAGTTGACCCTCCAATGGGTGCATTCAAACTGCATGCCTTCGGGTTGGCAGTGGAACTCCTTACCACTAGGCCACCAGAGTATGACCTCTCTTCTATAAGAAGACAAGGAAATGTAGAAGTATGGAAGTTTATTAGTGTTTATCAGTGGCAGAGAGGGGAAAAGAAAGTGGGAGGTTTTACAGTCATGGAAAGACAATATTGGTTAAGGGTAGGGTTACACACTGATGACTAAAATTGTTGTCAATAAATGTACATATCTAAAACACTGACCTAGCAAAAGTTGTGTGAAAAATATATTTACAACAACAAAGAGTACCCAACAATGATGCTTATGTTGTTGTGCACTGTTGAGTCAAAGCCCACTCATAGCTGACTCTCCTGTAAGTTATCAGTGGCAGTTATGTGCATGGGAGTTGGTGCATTGCCCATCCGTCTCCCACGGAGCAGCTGGTGGATAAAACCATGTGGCTTCAGGATGGCAGTGCAGCTTCTTGCCACTAGGCCACCAGTATTCCCTATAAGCATCCTTTAAGGCTGCTTATAGACAACCAAATGCCTCGTGGGATTGGTTCTTTGCTTTACAGTTAGGATTTCAAGGGACATTCTAGTTGTTATTATGTTATATGCCGTCGAGTCGCTTGTGACTCATAGCAACCCTTTGTACAACAGCCCTAAGCTGTTCTGTGCCAATCACACTGTCTCTGACACTCCCATCCCAATTACCCCAGTCACTGAATCAATCCACCTCATAGAGGGCCTTCCCCTCCTGCACTGTCCCTCCACCCTCCCAAGCATGATGTCCCTCTCCAAGGACCGGTCTCTCCTTACAACAAGTCCAAAGTATGTTAGATGGAGCCTCAGAATCCTTGCCTCCAGGGAGCCACCCAGTTTAACCCTTTCCAGGATGAATCTGTTTTCCTAGCAGTCCATGGTACTCTCAATACTCTTCTCCAGCACCACAGCTCAAAGGCATCAATTCTCCTACTATCCTCCTTAGTCATTGTCCAACTCTCTGATGCATAACAAGTGATTGCAAAGACCATGGCCTGTATCAGATGCACCTTAGTCTCCAGAGGGACACCATTGCTCTTCAGTACTTTGGAGAGGTCCCTAACAGCAGACTTTCCCATCGCAATATGCCTTTTAATTTCCTGGCTACTGGTGCCAAGAATGTTGACTGTGGAGCCAAGCAAACTAAAGCTGTGAACAATCTCAATCTCTTTACCATCCATCCTGATGCTGCCAATTGGTTCAGTGGCATGCTAACATTCTAGTTAGTGGGCCTAATAATAGCATATTTAGTGCTTATACCTCCTCGTTTGTTGTGTAGTTTCCGGGGTCTTCAGATTTTGCAAACAACCATCCAAGGTGCAATATTTGGTCTCTATTCCCCTTGAGCAACAGAGGAAGCACAACAACTAGCACTAGGAAGAGGATATGGGATGTGTGGCTAATAATATCTGTGAGTAACTTCCTCCTGTACTGTGAGACCAGAATAACTGGATGGTGCCTGGCTACCACCATTGAACACTGAGATAAAAAAGTTCCATAGAAATATCCTGATCAGTCAATGTCTTTGCATTGTGGTGCTGGCAAAGAGTACCAAATACATTATGGACCACCAAAAGAGCAAACAAATCTGTATCGGAGGATGTGCAACCAGGCTTCTTAGAGATAGGGATGGTGAAACTTCAACTCCCATACTTTGGACATGTTATCAGGAGGCAGCAGTCCTTGGAACAAGCTATCATGCTTGATAAGGTAGAAGACTAGCAAGAGAGAAAATACCTTTCACCAGGATGGATTGGCACAGTGACTGTAACAATGGGTTTGAAGAGGTTAGAAACAGGGAAGATGGTACATAATAGGATAAGGTTCCAGTCTGTTGTTTATAGGGTTTCTAGGAGTGGTAGTCGACTCAATGAACAGAATCCTGATCAAGAGGGGGGAAATGCAGAAAAGAATTTAACATTCTTTAGGAATCTAGACTTTCTGATACCATAGAGTTTGAGTGGCCCCTGAAACCATTGCCCTGAGGTAATCTTAAAGTCTTAAACAAAAGACATCTCTTATTCACTGTTGGTGGGAGTGTAAAATGGTGCAACCACTATGGAAGGTAGCATGGCGCTTTCTCAAAAAGTTGCGAATAGAAATACCATTTGATCCAACAATTCCACTACTGGGAACATACCCCCTAAAGAAACCAGAACTGCCACCCAAGCAGATATATGCACACCCATGTTTATTGCTGCTTTGTTCACAATAGCAAAGATTTGGAAACAACCTAAGTGCCCATCAACAAATGAATGGATAGAGAAGCTGTGGTATATTCATACAATGGAATACTATGCTGTATTAAAAACAAGTAACTCATGAAATATTATACAAAATGGGTGACCCTGGAGGACATTATGCTGAATGAAATATCTCAGTCACTAAAGGACAAACACTGCATAGTGCCACTGTTGTAAAATGGGAATGACATTGGGGTAGAGGGAACCTAAGAGGAGATAAATAATGTATGTATAATGCATTGAAACAAATGAAGGCAAGAACTGTTAAAAAGGAATATATGATTAAGTATTATTTTCATACAAGAGTCTAGAATAAGAGCTGCATAGTCAAGTGGACTGTGGGGGCAGACTGTATCACAAAGAATTTTTTCTTTCTTTTCAAAGACAAAAGCAAACTGGGGGGAAGGGTAGGTAGGGAGGAAATGTGTAACAATGAATGAGTGGAAATCCAAAGTCTCTGTAAATTTTCATTAAGATTTCAATTAAAAAAATATAGCCCTTGTAGCCATCCTAAAACTAAACAATAGATTAGCTTAACTAGTTAATAAAGGAAGAAGGAAAAAAAAAAAAGGTTGTCTTGAGCATTATCCTCTTTTTTAAATTTTTATTTTACTATTTTTTTTTGTGTGTAGTGTCAAATTGGATCTGACTAGTACAGGAGGAGATTGCCCCTCCTTCTCCAGCAGAGCATATGATGGATTTGAACCACGTACCTCTGGGATTGCAGTGTAGCTTCTTGCCATTAGGCCACCAGAGCTACCTGCATTATCCTCTTTTAAGGACTACTTATGATGTGGTTAGATTTGTAACATCAACTTAAAAGACTAGAGAGGAACCTTCAAGAACATGAGTTTATGTTAATGAGAGAAGAACCAGTGAGGAGAGTGAGAATAGCTATACAACTGGAAGGATATCATCAATGTCACTAAATGTACAATAGAAATGGTATGCTTTGTGTGCACATTCTTTTTGTTGTTGTTTTTGGATTTCCATTCATTCATTGTTGCACATTTTCCTCCGTACTACCCTCCAGTCGCTTCTCTTTTTAAAAAGATTATTTCCTTGTTGCATGATTTCCTCGCTCCATCCTGCCCCCGAGTCCACTTTGTTATGTACCTCTTATTCTGGACTGTTGTCATACAAATAATACCCAATGATATATTTCTTTTAGACAGTTCTTTCCCTCATCTATTTCAATGCAGTGTTCATTAGTTATTTAGTGTTCATTTTTCTTTTCTTAGTTTTCTCCCAATCCCCACATCAATCCTATTTTATAACAGTGGAATTATGCAGTATTTGTCCTTTTGTTACTGAGATATTTCATTCAGCATAATGTCCTCCAGGGTCACCCACTTTGTATACTACTTTATGAGTTCCTTGTTTTTTACTACAACACAGTATTCCATTGTGTGAATATACTTCAGCTTCTCTATCCATTCATTTGTTGATGGAAACTTCGGTTGATTCCATCTTTTTACTATTGTGAACAATGCACCAATAAACATGGGTGTGCATGTATCTGTTTGGGTGACAGTTCTGGTTTCTTTAGAGTATATTCCCAGTAGTGGAATTGCTGGGTCAAATGGTATTTCTATTTCCAACTTTTTCAGAAAGCACTGTGCTGCCTTCCATAGTGATTGCACCATTTTACGCTCCCACCAATAGTGAATAAGGGTTCCAGTTTTTCCACAACCTCGCCAGCATTTGTTGTCTGCTGCTCTGTCAAACTTTGCTATTGTTACTGGGGTGAGATGATATCTCATAGTTGTTTTGATTTGCATCTCTCTTAGCGCTAGGGATTTTGAACATTTCTCCATGTGTTTGTTTGCCATCTGAATGTCTTCTTTGGTGAAGTGTCTGTTCATATCCTGTGCCCATTTTGCAATTAAATTGTTTACTTTTATCTTGTTGTGACCCTCAAGTTGTCTATAAATTCTAGATATAAGTCCCTTATCAGACATGTCATTACCAAATATTTTTTCTCAGTCTGTGGCTTTTGTTTTTACCCTGTTGGGAAAGATTTTTGCTGTACACAGGGATTTGATTCTTTGAAGAACTCAATCATCTATTTTATTCTCTCCTGATTGTAGGTTGTGTGCACATTCTTAACGAAAGAAAGAAAGAAAGAGTAAAGAAGGAAAGCAAGGAGAGAGGAAGACAGGAAGATGGGAGAGAGGGACAAAAGCAAAGCCTGGGGCCGGGGGAAGGGCTGGGCAGGGAGAAAAGTGTAACAGTGAACAAATGTAAAACCAAAATCTCTGTAAATGTTCATTAAAATTATTAAAATAGAATTTAAAAAAAAGAGAAAAAAAGGAAAGCCTGTACTTTTGTGAGAACTCACTCTGTTTCTCCTCTCTATTTTTCAAAGTTATCAGGTAGAGGTTCTTAACAAACATTTACTGAGTTCCCGCTACACGTTAGATATTGATATGGGAACGAGGAGACTTTTTTTACACGTTAGATATTGATATGGGAACAAGGAGACTTTTTTTTCTTTTTAAATTTTTATTTTATATTGGTTTGTTTGCAAAGTTCATATACATTGTTTTTCACACTATTCTTCATTCACATTTTATTTCATATAATCATTACCATGTATTATATTTTCTAAAATTAATCACCATTGGACAATGCCCATCATTACCCTGGAGACAATTATTCTTATTTGCCACTTTCTAGTCTGCTTAACTCACAATAGATTGAAACACTGTCACGTACCATCCTCCACACAGTGGAGGATCAGACTTTTGTGACCCAAAGGGTTTTCACTGGATAGTTTTTCTGAGGCTCCATCTAACATACTTTGGACATTTTGTTAAGAGAGATCCGTCTTTGGAGAAGGACATCATGCTTGGTAGGGTGGAGGGACAGCGCAGGAGGAGAAAGCCCTCCATGAGGTGGATTGATTCAGTGACTGGGGTAATTGGGATGGGGGTGTCAGGGACAGTGCGATTGGCACAGGACAGAGTTTAGGGCTGTTCTACAGAGGGTCACTATGAGTCTCAAGCGACTTGATGGCACATAACAACAACAACAACAAACTGTCATGCCTGTCTTCCTCATCTATCTAAATCTGAAAGGTCCACTGAAACCAGTTCAGGATCACTGCAACAGGATTCTTCCACAAAACCACCAATGCCTCAGGGAAACTGTTATACAGATGAAAGAAATGTAGACCCTGTCTTTAAACTTTACACCTAAAGAATTCTTGAGGTTTGAATACCCTGAAAAATTATTAATAAGTTCATTGAGTCCCTACCACCTACTTACCAAAAAGATGATGTAAAAATAGCAAGTAAGGGACACATGGGGATGGCAATATCAGACTTTACCAACTTCCCACAGGGGAGCTGTCCCTAGCAACATCAGCAAAACGAAACTAATTTCTATGAGGTCAGACATGTTCCCCCACGTTTCTGTGCCTCTTTTTACTCATCCAAACACTAATCTTACTGTTTTGTTATTGTTGTTGTTGTTGCATGCCATCAAGTCAAGTTTGACTCATAGTGACTCTATGAACAAAAGATCTGAAACCAGTCCTGTCCTGTGGTGTCCTCATACAGAATGAAGACATGTGAATGAAGAATAGTGTGAAACACGTGTGTAAAAACCTTGTAAGCAAACACAGGTTTTCTTTTTTTAAAAATGATTTTTTATGCAACACATATTTTTTTTACAGTATATTCATCCCATTTAATTTTTTCACCATTCATTCACTGTTGCACATTTTCCTCCCTGCCCACCCTCCCCCTCAGTTTGCTTTTCTCTTTGGAAAAAAAAAATTCTTTCATTGTTATACAGTCCCTTCCCCTCCTCCACAAGTTCACAGTCCACTGTACTATACATTTCCTTTTCTGGAATCTTGTCATGTAAATAATACCTAATCCTATAAAATAATGTAAAATAGAATGTATATGAATGATGGTATGAAACACAATGTAAATGAAAGATTGTATAAAACACAATGTTTATGAATAAATCTTAATATAAAGGAATATTATATGAAAACCAATACAAATATTTTTAAAAAAACAAAAAAGAAAGCCAAGAAAGAATTTAAGGACAATGACAATTAGAAGAGCAGGAAATGGGTTGAGTGGCTAATTAGACATTCAAAATATAATGGTGTCAGGTAATAACAACCCTGAAGGCCACAGCTCAAGTAAAGCTCAGAGAACAAGACTTCTCAAGCCAGATACTCTGAAATCATCTCCCCCCTCTTTTCTTTTGTTCTCTCTTTCTTATGCCAATGGTGGTTGGGAACTTTCATTTTGCCACTTGTATTTTGCTTCTTGTCATACCTCACTTTTAATTGTACCTGGATTAAATTTTAAAAGTGTAATATAAACTTATAGGGAGATCTGGTGGTGGTCTGATGGCCAGTGGCAAGAAGCTGCACTGAAATCTCAAAGGCATGTGGTTTGAATCCACCACCTGCTCTGGAGGAGAAGAATGGGGAATCTACTCTTGTGCAATTAACTGCCTCTGACAACTCATAAGAGTGTCAACTATGGGTTGGTTCTGACTCTATGGTACACAACAACAATATAAACCTATAACCACGAGATAATAAAATAGATGAATGGTACCTTCTTTTATTTTTTTATTAATTTTAATGAACGTTTACAGAGACTTCGGGTTTCCATTCATTCATTGTTGCATTTTGTCCCTGTCTACACCCTCCCCCCCCCATTCACTCTTCTCCTTGAAAAGGGAAAAGAAAAAGAAAAACTCTTTCATTGTTATGCAATCCCTCTCCCCCGCCCCCCACTCCACTGTACAGCCTTCATTCTGGACTCCTGTCATGACAATAATAACCAGTCATATATCCCTTATAAACAGTTCTCACCCTCATCTGTTTCAAGGCAGTATACATCATTCATTCCCTCCTTCTCTGTCTTCCCTCAACCCTGATTCCATCCCATTTTACAACAGTGGCCCTATGCAATATTTGTCCTTTTGTGACTAAGATACTTCACTCAGCATAATGTCCTCCAGGGTCACCCATTTTGAATAATATTTCATGAGTTCCTTGTTTTTCAATGCTGCATAGTATTCCATTGTGTGAAAATACCACAGCTTCTCTATCCATTCATTTGTTGATGGATACTTGGGTTGTTTCCAGCTCTTTGCTATTGTGAACAAAGGAATGGGACCTTCTAAGAATCAAATCCCTATGTACATCAAGAAACTTTTCCAACAGGGTAAGAAAGAAATCCATAGATTGGGAAAAATATATTTGGCAGTGACATATCTGATTAGGGACTTAAACTAAAATTTTTATAATTTCAACAAGAAAAAGGTAAACAACCCAATTACAAAATGGGCACAGGATATGAATAGACACTTCACCAAAGAAGATATTCAGATGGCAAAGATATTTTTAAAATTTTTAAAATCCCTAGCTATCAGAGAGATGCAAATCAAAACAACTATGGGATATCATATCACCCCATCAACAATAGCAAAGTTCAACAGGGCAGCAAACAACAAATGCTGGTGAATTTTTTAAAAGATTGGAACTCTTATTCACTGTTGGTGGGAGTGTAAAATGGTACAAACACTATCAAAGGCAGTCTGATACTTTCTCAAAAAAGTTGAAAATAGAAAAACAATTTGACCCAGCAATTCCACTACTGGGAATATACCCTAAAGAAACCAGAGCCACAATACACACACACACACACACACACACACACACACACACATTCATTATTGCTGCATTATTCACAATAGCAAAGAGATGAAAGCAACTCAAGTGCCCATCAACAAACAAATGGATAGAAAAACTATGGTATATCCACACAATGGAATACTATGCCCCTTTGAAAAACAATGAAATAGTAAAACATTACACAACATAGGGGAACCTTGATAACATTATGGTAAGTGAAATATTATCTCAGTCACAAAAGGACAAACACTATATAACAATGATATTATAAAATAGAACAGATATGGAGTTGGGGAAGGAATTGGGAAAGAGTGGATAGATAATAAACACTGCATTAGAACAGATGAAAGAAAGACTTGTCTGAAAGGAATATATGATTGTGCATTATATGTATGAGAACAACATGGAACAAGGGGTGCATTGCAGGGTGGGCTGGGGAAGCGGGGAGAAAATGTGCAACAATGAATAAAAAAATTAAATAAAAATGTAATGTAGTCCTTTCCCCCCTTTTTATACTGGTTTGCATACAAAATTCATATTCATTGTGTTTCCTCCATGCACATTTCTTTCATTCACTCCTTCATTGTGTTTTATATGATCATTCATATACATTGTTTTATAACACAGTTGTTTTATAAAACAACTGTGTTATAAAACAAATCAGCATTGATCTATGCCTACCACTACTCTGTTCTTTCAGGTCCCTACTGGGTCCTTCCCCATTCCTCCACCCCCTCCTTCCATCTACCAAACTCTATCATCTCAGTGACTATTTTTCCTCTCCCCACACTCTGCCTCCCTGTTGCCTTCCCCTTCCCCTATTGGACTTTTATATATATCTTACACTTATCCTTCTAATTTTACAATAGTAAGCATATGCAGTATTTGTCCTTATAAGACTGAGTTAGTTCACTCAACATAATGCTCTCTACTATAATATTTTATGAAACCATATAGTTTTTTAATAGTTTTAGCAAAATTTTTACTGCACTCTAACTTACATGCCATAAAATGTAATTCAAATATATGCTATAAATATTAACAATATTTTGGTAATTTTTAGTATATTTATTTATACTATTGCTAACAATTGCCTCTAATTTCAGAATATTTTCATCGTTCTCAGTGGAAATCATATACTCTTCCAGACTTACCCCTATCTTCTCACATCTCTTCCAGCCCCTGGAAACCACTTATTACTCTCTCTTACAATGGCCCCTTTGTGACTAGCTTCTTTGACTCAACAAAATAATTTTCAAGGTTACTCCATGCAGTGGTATGTATTAATTTTTAAATCTTTAGAGTAATCTTTTAAATGATCAGTACTTCATTTTCCACCTGCTCCCCTAATATATCCCATTATATATTCATTGTACTTTAACTTACTCATGTATTAATGAATGAATATTTGGTTATTCCCACTTTTTTATCATTATGAATAATGTTGTTGTGAATGTATGGATTCATGTTTTCAACCCTCTTTAGGATAGACCTAAGAGTGGAATTTTTAACTCTGTGATAGCTCTGTATTTAAATTTTGACATGTTTCAAACTATTTTCCAAAGTGACAGCAAATTGGTACTACACTTAATATTCTTCTCTTAAATGTATAGTCAGTGAGTGAATGACACCATATTACTTTTTTTAAAAAGTCTGTTAAATTACCTCTTCCTGTTAGCCTTGGGATGATTTTTTTTATAATATAGGAAAAGCTTTAATATGGGCCACCATCATCATATCGTTAAGGTTACTGCTGGAAATAAAGTTATTTTCATTTTTTAGTATGAGTTAGACTGTGGTGAATAGTTGGGAGACAAAAAGCAGATGGATATTTCTTGAAATAGCCATGGAATGATTTTTTCCTTTTTTAAATAAAAATGTTATTTTAATTGTGTTTTTAATGAAAGTTTACACAAAGTTAGATTTTTATTCATTCATTATTACAAATTTTACCCT
>NW_006399792.1:19947149-19984455 GCF_000299155.1 Elephantulus edwardii
CTCCACCCAGGTCCACTCCACTATGCAGCCTTCGTTCTTGACTCCTGTCATGACAGTCTTCCAAGTATCCTGAAAAATCTACAACCAGGAGAAGATAAAAATAGATGAATGGGACCTTCTATGAATCAAATCCCTGTGGGATGATTTTTAATACTATCTTTAGAGTGATCAGTTAGTAACTACACAGTAGTGGATCATTTTTAAAAGATCAATGTCTGGCCCAGGAAATTAAAAATCAAAGTCCCAAGTCCTCCAAACATACCTCATCCCCTCTGCATTCTCCGCCCCGTGCTCATCCTGCATCCTGTGGATGGTGGACTCTCCCGCAGACGCTGGGAGTGGACACCAGGACTTTGTATTTCAGTGATCTATTTATTGCACAACATCAACCAGGTAAAGACAGAGGTTTCACCTCTGTGCTGCATTGTAATCACAATTATGTCATTTTCTCTTTCAAGGCTTTAGCAATTGCCCAGTTTTCCTTTCTTCCGGGAAGCACTATCAATTGCTGTCCAGTCAACTTGTGTGTCAAGGACTTCAGTTCTTAGTTTCTGACTCATCACCAGGCTTTTCTTCTAAGATGTGTATCAATGGGCTCATACCGCCAACCTTCTCATTAGTAGCCAAGTGACCTGATCTTTTGTGCTACCCAAGGCATCCCTCTTGAGACACATGACTTGTAAATGTGATTAGTCAACGAGATGTTGTTGTTGTTGTGTGCCATTGAGTTGGCATAGCTGACCCTCTGGCAGGTGTCCAAGGCAGTTAATCGCACAGGAAGAGACTGTCCATCCTTCTCTGATAGAGCAGCTGGTGAATTTGAACTACATGCCTTTGGGATTGCAGCGCAGTTTCTTGCCACTACACCACTAGTGCTTCTTGACATCTAATCAATGAGATAGATGTACATATAGATGATTGGAGGGGAAAATGTACTATATTTATATTTTATAAATTTGTCTGTATAATTTGTACATTTACCTATAACATCAAGCGCGAAATGGCATTGGATGTTTCCATCTAGTTCTCTGATTAGATTATTCTAAGCATATACAAGGAAGCTCTGGTAGCTCAGTGGTAAGAAATTGTACTGTCAACCCTAAGGCTCTTGTTTATTGTTATGTGCCATTGAGTTGCTTGCAACTCAAAACGACCCTATGTACAACAGCTCTGAACCCTGCTCAATCCTGAGTCAATCAATCGCATTGTCTCTGACACACCTATCCCCATTACCCTGGTCACACGGTTCAAATACACAAGCTGCTTTATGGGGGAAAGATGGACAATCAACCCTGATAGGAGTCACTGCCTCTACAAACCTTCTAGAGAATCAGCTATGAATCAGTTCAGACTCAAAGGCAATTAACACCAACAACAATAAAAAACATAAGTAAGGGAGCTCTGATTGCCTAGTGATAAAGAATCTTGCTGCCAACCCAAATTCATGGGGTTCGAATCCGCCTGCTAGAGGGAGTTGGGCAATCTCCTCCTGTGCAATGTACGGCCTCTGAAAACCCTCTGCAGGGTCAGCTATGAGTCAGTTCAGACTACATAACAGCACAACAAACACAGCAAGCTTATTCAACTAAGTGCATTTTTAAAGTAGCTCAAAACAAAGCAAACAAAGTAGCTTCATAGATCTCATATACAAAGAGAAAAAAGTTACGAAAAGGACTGAAAAGTTTTATTTATTGTGTATTCTTTCCCTTAAAGTCTCTCTCTGTCTCTCTTTTAAAAAACAACCAGTGAAAAAGGCTTATGGAGGCAGTAAAGCAGAGGCATGGTTTGTGAAAGGTGGAGATAGCCTGTGCAGAGTTAAGGAGAAAAAGAATGAAGAGAGGGGAGAGAATCCCTGGAAAGGCAGAGGTGGAGCCAGACCAGACAGCACACTGCCCGCAGAGAAAGGGCCAAAGAAAGAGGAAGGTTTCTCCTATAATGGAAGAAACAGAGCAAGACAAGAAAAGTCATGTTCAAAAAGGTCTGTGAATGCTTGTGTTTGAAGCTCTTTAACCCTTGAATCTTGCCAAGTCTAAGATTCTGCAACGACAAAGAATTAAAAAATTCAGACAAGTCACTAAGCTGGTGGTGTTAAGCTGTTCTGAAGAGTGGAGCATGCCCTCCGGCAGGGTCCTCTTCACACAAGGATGTCTTCAGACAATGCAAGGGCTTTCTGTGAGCTTGTCACTTCTGTTATATGTTAGTATCTCTGAGGTAAAGACAATGCCTAGAAAAAAAGAACCTCTCTCTTTCTCTGTTTCTAAAACAAAGAATTCCTTATATGAGTTATAGCTAGATCGCAATTACTTGAAGGAGAAGGAGACCTAAAGAATTAGAATCAACTAGGTCACTAGATCATTGTTGTTGATTGCTGTAGATCTAAGCACATCCTATAGCAACCCTATCAAGAGTTTCCAGAGGCATACTAGATCTATGCCTCTGAAAATTCACTAGAGGGTCAGCTATGTTGTAAACTCACTGGAGGGTCAGTTTACTAGTCAGTTCCAATTCTACAGCAATGAGTCAGTTTAGTTAAAGCAGCAACCAAAAACTCAAAAGAGATGTTGGAAGGTAAAGCTGAAGAAATATCCTAGAAAATAAAACATGTAAAGATGGAAAATGAAAGTCTCAATTCAGCATTTCTTTTGAAATATTCAAGAAAAGTAAAGCATCAGTCCAAGAATTGTTTTTGTTATGTGACATTGAGTCACCTGTGACTCTATGTACAATAGCTCTGAACCCTGTCCTATCCTGAGCCAATCTCACAGTCTCAGAAACACCTGCCCTCAATGCCCCAGTTATTCTGTCAACCCATCTCATCCAGGGTCTTCCTGTCCTGTGCTGTCTCTCCATTCTCCCATGCATGATATAATTCTCCAAGGACTTGTCCCTCCTGGCAACATGTCCAAAGTATGTCAGATGGAGCTTCAAAATCCTTGCCTCTAAGGAGCAGCTTGGTTTTATCCTCTCTAGGACAGATCTGTTTGTTCTCTTGCTGGTCCATGGTATGTTCAGTATTCTTCTCCAGCACCCAACTCAAAGGCATGGATTCTTCTTCTGTCATCCTTGGCCATTATCCAGCTTTCTGATGCACACCATAACAGGTATATCTTGTAAAATTTGAGATTATAGATAGGAGAATAATAAACTTTAAGAGAGAGAAAACAACCCAGGTATATACAACATTTGTATGGAATAGTAGAATGACATGAGAATTCTCGATAGTAATATTGCAAACAAGAAGAAGATTGAACAATGTCTTTAAAATCAGCAAAAATAACATCCCACTTAGATTATTATGTCTGGTCAAATTAAGAGTCAAATGTGAAGATAAAATAAAATTGTTGTTGTTGTTTTTGATTGCTGTTTAGTTGCAATCGATTCATAGCAACTCTATGATCAAAAGACTAATACCTTTACATAGTTATTGTTGTTTCTCCAAGTTCATAGAGTTTCTATAGGCATGTGGTTTAGGAAGTGGATGCCACTCCTGCTTCCAAACCTGTTTTACAACTGGGAGCTCCACCAAACAGTGTCCACAATGGGAAACCATGATGGTATTTGATATTCCGATGGCACAAAGTTCAGCAGCATAGCAGACTCAGGTTACTTCATACAGCACATTGACAAAGATTGATGTGCAAAGTGGAAGAATGTTCTTCCAGACATAACAGCACTAGTCTCACTTAGCAGTGGCTAAGTGTTGCCAAGTCGAATATGACTCAGAGTAAGCTTTGCACAAAAGACCTGAAATTTGTTCTATAATTAACATCACTTCTGTACATTAAGAGAGTTTGTAGAGTTTCCAGAGGCATCTAGTTTAGGAAATGAATACCACTCCAGCTTCCCAACATGAGTCAATCTGGAATCTCACCCAATCACTCTACATAATAAGTAACCATTATGGTATTTGACACGACTATGGAATAAAATTCAGCATCCAAAATCTTAACAATTGTTCTATGTACCTTTTCTCATTAAATCATTGGAGAACATATTCTACCAAAACAAGACACTTGAAATTTATGCTCATTTCTGTCAAGGCAGAACTGACTGATAACTGACTTTCCAGCATGGATTTTCAGAGGTTATAAGATTACCCATATTTCTCCTGCAGAGCAGTTGGGGGACTTGAACAGCCAGAAGGGTACACCCTTTGGGTTAGTAGCACACTCTCTAAGGACTATGCCACCAGAGATCCCTGGAAAAAGAGACGCTTGTGTTGTACAGAGAGGAAGGGACCCTCTATCATCATCTCAGAACATTGTCCATTCAGTTGTTGTAGAAAACAAAGACAGATTAGAACAGGAGTAAAGAAGGTTCCAGCAGAGATGTCAGAAAGAAAATGAAAGAGATATGGCACTTGCCATTTTTATCGTTCTGGGAGGAGCCTTACAAAGAAAGAGCTTGGGATGATGTTGTAAAGGCTCATAGGAAACTAAGTAAATAAAAATGAAAATATTACAAAAAACACTTAAGTAATTCACCATCATTCTTTGTTCTACACAAAACAAACAATGATGGTAAATTGCTTTATTAATCACAAATAAAGCTTACATTACTTCTATTAATTTTTGTTGTTGTGTACCGTCGAGTCAGAACTGATCCATAGCTCACCCTCCAGTGGGTTTTCAGAGTCAGTTAATCGCACTGGAGTAGACTGCCCATCCTTCTTTCACGAAGCAGCTGGTGGATTCAAATTGTGTGCCTTTGAGATTGCAGCATAGCTTCTTACCATGAGGCCACCAGAGTGCTCTAAGTCTTAAAAAATAATACTAATTCTTTTTAAAAATTTTATTCTTATTTTTTTAATTATTATTTTCCTGTACATGTACCGTCAAGTCAGATCTGACTGGTACAGGAGGAGATTGTCCCTCCTTCTCCAGCAGAGCATCTGGTGGATTTGAATGGTACACCTCTGGGATTGCAGTGCAGCTTCTTGCCACTAAGCCACCAGAGCTCCCTTATACTAATTCTTTAAAAAGATAAAAAAAAAAAAATTAAAGTTAAGTGTTTGCTTCAGGTAATCAGACATAAAGAAGAATGGATTTGGGGGGAGAGGGTATTACCTGTAGCCAGGTTTTTAGTTGGTTTTTTGTTTTTTTAAATATTGTGGTCCATATATTCTTCCCTGACTTTGGCTCACAGTTAATATTATTGATAATAATTGCTAGAATAATATAAAAATATTTAGAACCATTTATTGAGGACCTATCATTTGCAATGCTGAGTTTTATCTCTTTCTTACCGTCTTTAATCTTCTCAAGAACCTTAGTAAAGTGGATGTTATTTTTATTTCCATTTATCAGATATTTGACGTGTGCAAGGCTTGGAAGTGGCAACAGTCTATGTGTCTCCATGATCTGATACCTTTTTACCAGTTGGGTTTGCTTTTGATTAAAGGAACCGAACAATATCTAACCCATTGCTATGGAGTAGATTGCAATTCCTAGTAACTCTATAGGGAGCTCTGGTGGCCTAGTGGGAAGAAGCTGTGCTGCAATCTCAGGCAAGTGGTTCAAAGCCACTTGCTGCTCTGCAGGAGAAGGACCGGTAGTCTCCTCCTGTGCGATTAACTGTCTCTGAAAACACACCGGAGGGTCAGCTATGGGTCGGCTCCGAATCTACAGTACACAACAACAATCGAGTTGCCTGTAAGTACTATTCCTTCAGACAGCTATATGTCCGTTCCAGCTACCGTACTGGGTTTCCAAGGCTGTAAATCTTAATGGAAACTGGCATCATCCTCTAAGAGTGAATCTGAATTACCGACTTTTCAGTTAGTAGCTGAATGCTTAGTTATTGTGCCACCATAGCTCCAATAACAGGTCACAGGCACATAAATACTTGAAAAATAAATGCAAGGTTATTCTGCAATTTTTCTCAAGGCCACAAGGGGGCACTCGGCTCACTTACATAAAAAAAAAAGCAATGTCCAAAGGCCAGAAGCAATTGTACATAATACACATTGATTGAAACCGTGTTCCCTGTTGAATCCATTTCAACTCACAGAGGCCCTATGGGACAGAATATAACTGCCTCATGTTTCCAAGGCTTCAATCTTTACGGAAGCGGACTGCCACATTTTTCTCCCAAGGAGTAGCAGCAGGTGACTTCAAAACACTGGCATTTTGGTTAGCAGCCAAGGGCTTAAGCACGGAGCCAGAGGTCTCTTTTTAATTGTGCAGTATAGAACTGTTTAAATATTAGTTAATCTGAAACTCATAAGGGTATATTTTACGAGTTTCACCTGCACCTTGGACCAGAACTGAGCAGTTCTACATCTTTCAGTAATAAAGTATCAAAGCTGTTTAAAAGTCCTTCAGTCATTTTTTACTACCTTTACCCACTTTCACAGGAAACTGTGGTGGCCTAGAGGCAAGAAGCTGAGCTGCAATCCTGAAGGCACGGGGTTCGAACTCACCAACCCCTCTGCAGGAAAAGGATAGGCAGTCTCATCACATGGGATTAACTGCCTCTAAAAACCCAAGGGAGGGCCAGCTATGGGACAGTTCCGACTCAATGGTATGCAGCAATAACAACTCACTTTTACTAGGGAGCTCTGGTGGCCTACTGGCAAGGAGCTGCACTGCCTACCTGAAGGCATGTGGTTCAAATCTACCAGCTGGTCTTCAAGAGAAAGACGAGTAAACTCCTCCTTGTGCAATGTACTGCCTCTGGAACCCTGCTGGAGGGTCAGCTTTCGGTTGGTTCCAACTTGATGGAAAACAACAGCAACAACAATTATGTGGAGATAGACTATAAATCAAGAGATTTTATATCTAGTCAGTTGGGCCTTCATTTTGTAGTGGAGTTATATGGATGCTACTTTAATGTTTTTCAACTAAGAGCGACTGGCAGAAAAAGATAATCTTCTGGGAAATGTATCAGACCTTGAATATGGGTGAATAATGTGTGTGAAGAAATACTGTGTGTGGAGAAAAGATTGAAGTTGTCAAGGACTCCTTTTACTTGGATTCACAGAAGGCCCATGGAAGAAGCATCATAAAAATAAAAAGATGTGTTGAATTGGTCAAACATGTTGTGAAGGACCTTTTTAAAGTATTTAAGAAGAAAAGGCTAAGGGGGGGGGGAGTGTATACCAATGAAGGAATTTTTCTTTTACTTTTCAAAGAGAACATCGAACTGGGGCGGAGGGAGGCGGTGGGCAAGGAGAAAAATGCAACAATGAATGAATGGAAATCCAAAATCTGTAAACGTTCATTAAAATTAAGATTTTTTTTTTTAAAACAGGCTCTCAATCTAAAGTCTGTGGTGCACTTGATTCAGGTCGTGGGTTTTTTCAACTGCTTCTTAGGCTTGTGAAAGTTGGACACTGAATAAGGAAGACCAAAGAAGAACTGATGCCTTTGAATTGTGATGTTGATGAAGAGTATTGCATATATCTTGAGCTGCCTGAAGCAAAAACCCTAACCAGCGAGGGTTCGCCATAGAGAGGAAGATGATGAAAGGTCATCTTGCCTATTTTTGGCATGTTATCAGGAGTCCTTGGAAGGGAAGTCATGCTTAGATGTGGGGAGGTCACGGAGGGAGAGGAAGAACCTTGATGAGATGGACTAGTACAGTGACTATAAGAATGGACTTGAGCGCAGTACAGATTGTGAGGACGGTGCAGGACCAGCCAGGTTCTGACCTGCTGTACATGGGGTTGTTGTGAGTTGTAATCATCTCAATGGCACCTAACAACAACTACAACATAAGATCACTATGAGCAGGAATCAACATGACAGTCTTACTGACGTTTTAATGTGACATTTTTATTTTGGTTTTACGATGCTTGTGGGGGAGCTCTGGTAGCCTAGTGACATGAAGCTGTGCTGCAATTCCAAAGGCACACGATTCAAGGCCACCAGCTACTTCACAATCTCCTCCCCTGTGATTACTGCCTCTGAAAACCCACCAGAGGGTCAGCTATGGGTTGACTCCAACTCTACAGTCTACAATGCTTGTAGTGGACTGAAAAATATTGTCAAATTCATATTCATGTCTGCTCAAACCTCAGAATGTGACTTTATTTAGAAAGACAGTCTTTGCATGTAAAATTCTTTAGGGATCTTAAGATTAAATCATGTTTGGAAAGGTGGTGACTTCAGCAGCAACGGGCTTGTGAGGAAGTCACAGTCTAGGACAGGGTTCAGGGCTGTTGTTCACAAGCCATGATGAGGTCTACTCACCTCATGCATCTAACAACAAATTTAATCATCCTGGATTTTTGTGAGCCCTTAATCCAATTACTAGCCTTCTTTAAAGATGAGACTAGGAAAGATATGCAGAGAGAAGGCCTTGTGAAGACTGAGGCGGAGACAGGACTTACACTGCCAGGACCCCAGAGTCATGAGAGGCAGGGGAGCAAAGATTCTTCCCTCCAGCTTCCAGAGGTAGCATGAGCCGGCTGACAGCCCGATTCAGACTTTCAGTTTCTATAACTACGAGAGAACTAACTTCTGTGGTTTTAAGTTACTTAGTATATGTTACTTTGCTAGCACAGACCTAGGAAACGAATTTCTTCACTTGACTATGGCCTGAGCCTTATTTTGGGAAAACCAGCACCCATGATATTTGGTTATCTTCTGACACAAGAGGTCACACAAGTTCTGAATAGACTCTGGCAACTGATAGGTTTTTCGTTTGTACAAAGATGAAGACTGAAGGAGAAGTAGCTGATTTGTTAGCTCGCTTCCAGTTCTCAAGTGGGAGGTTTTGAAGGAGCGACTGTGTGATTACTGCTGGCAACACGTCTCCGTTAATAAAACCAGGCTGGAAAATCCACACGTTCTCAGTTTCCATCTCAACAAATGGAAGAGGCAGGTCTAGTGAAACTGCCTTCTATGGGACTCAAATTCCCCTTCTTGAGTTTCATGGATTACAGTGAAGACAACAAGAGTGTAAGTTGTGTTTGCATAAAACCAAAAAACAAAGGAAAAGGTGCAGGCATTACGGACCACTTGAGAAAGGAGGTGCCCCATAGCTGTTCCAGGGTGTGTGTGTGTGTGTGTGTGTGTTTTCTGTTTCAGTTTTGTTAGCTGCCCTCAATATGTGGCAATCAAATATTCCTCTCATCCACTGGCAATTTCCCTGTGCCAGGCCCCTCTATCCTTCCCACCATTTTGGGGAGATAAACAGAAACGTAATTACAAACTTGTTAAGCTAGAAAATATTTTATGATTGATGGAGTAGACTTCCCCACCCACTGCCCTTGACTTGATCCCAACACACAGCCTTCCTCCGCTGGGCATTTAAAGCTGTAAATCTTTATGGAAGGAGAAGCAGTGCAGCTTTTAAAGCTCTACACCCCCAAAGCCCCTTGTTGAATTAAGGTATCATTAATTCAGTCACGAAACTTGTGGATTCTATGCTGTGATTCCTAAAACAGAAAATGTCAATCAATCCTCCTTATATAATTGCCTGAACAAGAAAGTTCTCTTACCTTCTCTCTTCCATCGTTGATCTATATCTATCTATCTATCTATCTATCTATCTATCTATCTATCTATCTATCTATCATCTATCCATCCATCGATCAATTGATAATCTTCCTTGGGCTATCTACCCATGCTTTAGACCAGGTCAAGAAAGGTATCCTTTTCGCTGCAGAGGACATTCTGATTCGAAGTGACCTTCTAGGATGGATACACCCCACTTCAATTGAGTTGACTTCAATTCAGATCAAACCTCCATCAGGTTTCTGAGGCTGTAAATCTTCACAGGAGGAGACTTCCTCCCTCCCTTCCGCTGAGCTCCTAGTAGATTTGAACCATAAACATTTGGTTAACAGCATGGAACATTATGCACTATGCTACAAAGGAGGCCTGGTAATTTGTGCGTAACTACTGCACCACAAAACTAGGCAAACAAATAAAGACCTATTGTTACCAAGCTGATTCTTACACATAGTGACTCCATAGGACAAAGCAGAGCTACTCCCCGGGGTTTTCATGTCTCCAGCATTTACAGAAGTAAGTCACCAGGTCTTTCACTGCATCACTGGGTGGGATGGAACTGCCAAACTCTAGTTTGTTGGTGCTGCTGTGTGTCTTCAGGTTGGAACTCATAGCTGACCCTGCGGTGGGTTTTCAGGGGCAGTTAACCACACAGGAGAAGCCTGCCCATCCTTCTTCTATGGCACAGCTGGTGGATTTGAACTGCGTGCCTTTGGGATTGCAGTGCAGCTTCTAGATCAGTACTAAAGAATCTGAAACATTGCTTTTCTTTTAAAGTCCTCCAAGGGTCAGCTGTGCAGTTCACTCCGAGAAAAAGCCAAAGACCGCAAGAGGCCAAAAGGCCCCATACAGAGGCAGCGGCTGTCCACTGCCTCTGATTTTCACGAATCCCCCTCCTCAAACTGCTGTCGACACTGAGGGCTCTTGTTGAAATTTTAGTGTGTCAGGAATGGCCGCGGGAGGGCCTCAGGATTCCTACATCCATGCAGCCCAATCTCTCACCTCCTTCTCTGTTTTCTCTCGCATTGATTTCCATTCAGATCTTTCTTATATTTATTCTGCTCACTTTGAGACAGTAGTTGTTTTAATGCATTAAATATGCCAACAATAGTAGATCACTGAAAGACAAAGTAATTCTCAAAGATGAAGTCCTTTAAGAAGTTCCAGGAGAATGGTTTTTGTCATCCTAGACATACAGCTGCGGATCCAAGATGTTATTTACTCGTATGCCATGGCATCTAGTTCTTCAATCTATGTTGATGAGGTATCTATTTCACAGGGAGCTCTGGTGTCCCAGACAGTAGGGAGTTGACTGCCAACTCAAAGGTAGATGGTTTGAATCCCCCAAATGCTTTGAGGAGAAAGATAGGCAATCTCCTCCCGTGCTATTTAAAAGTCTCAGAAACCTGATGGAAGTTGATGAGATATATAGCTCTGTAATTCTCCTTCTGGGTAATATCTTTGTCTGGTTTTACTCTTAGGATAATCTGGACCTCATAGAATATACTAGGAAATGTTCTCTCCTGTCTCCTTACCTTTGCAATCTTTATGCAGAGCAGATTTTATGCGGGAGGAGGGCTCTATGAGGAGAAATGTGGCACCAGCTTTGGAGGAAGAATCATTAACAATCTGCGTTTTGCAGATGACACAACCCTGCTTGTTGAAACTGAGGAGGACCTGAGGCGCTTGCTGTGGAAGGTCAGGGACTATAGTCTTCAGTATGGATTGAGGTTCAATATCAAGAAAATAAAGATTCTCACCACTGGGACTATTGGCAGCATTATAATGGATGGTGAAGAGATTAAGATTGTTCACAGTTTTGGTTTGCTTGGCTGCACAGTCAACACTCTTGGCAACAGCAGCCAGGAAATTAAAAGATGTATTGTGATGGGGAAGTCTGCGGTTGAGACCTCTTTGAAGTACTGAAGTGCAATGATGTCAGTCTGGAGACTAAGGTGTGCCTGATACATGCTATAGTCTTTGTGATCATTTGCTATGCATCAGACAGCTGGACGATGACTAGGGATGATAGAAGGAGAATCAATGCCTTTGAGCTGTATTGTAGGAGAAGAGTATTGAATATATGAATATACCATGGACTGCTAAGAAAACCAACAGGTTTGTCATGGAGAGGGTGAAGCTGGGCTATTCCTTGGAGGCAAGGATTCTGAGGCTTCTTCTGACATACTTTGGACATGTTGTAAGGAGGGACCGGTCCTTGGAGAGGGACATCATGCTTGGGAGGGTGGAGGGACAGCGCAGGTGAGGAAGATGCTCTATGAGGTGGATTGATTCAGTGACTGGGGTAATGAGGGTAAGGTGTGTTGGAAATAGTGAGACTGGCACAGGATAGAGCAGCGTTTAGAGCTATTGTATACAGGGTCGCTATGAGTTGCAGGCGACTCAATGGCACATAATAACAACAACAACAACAACTTCTATTTGTGAAATAATTTGAGAAGAGCATGCTAATCAATCTTTAAAATGTTTAGAAGAATTCACTCACTGAAGCTATCCTATTTTAGAAGGTTACTAATTACTGATTCAATTTCATTAACAGAGAAATCCTTACTTCTCTTTTGTGAATGTGATAAACTGTATCTTACATGAAATTATTCCATCTCATCTAAGTTATCAAATTTGGGACATAGAGTTGGACATGTCATATTGTTGTTGAGTACCATTGAGTCGAAGCTGTCTCATAGCTGACTTTCTAGTGGGTTTTCAGAGGCAGTAAATTGCACAGGAGGAGATTGCTCCTCTTTCTCATGCAGAGCAACTTCTGGATTAGAACCACATACCTCTGGGTTGGCAGTACAATTCCTCACCACTAAGCTACCAAAGGTCCCTGTACATGTCATAATATTCCTTTATTATCCCTTAAGGCCCATGGCATCTCTTGTGACAGTTTAGAAACTCTACGGTGTTAAACTAAAAGATTCCTTTTGCTTCTGACTCAACTTGTTCGAGATCACATAGCTCACTAGAGTCATGGTGGGACCAGAACTGGAGCTTTTCTAACTCACAGTCATTTATTTGTTCCACAAATATTTATTGAGCACATTCTTTGGGTAAGGCACTGTGCCAAGAGTACAGAGATGATCCTCGCCCTCAAAGAGGCTACATTCCATCAAGTGTGACAGGCTCTAAGTAACCGGTGATTGATTTTGTGTTTAATTCAACTGTGATGAGAGCCATGAGAGTGATCTGGGTGATTTCAGAGCCTATATTGGAGTTGTGAGTTGAAGTCATCTGGAGAGGACAGAAAGAGACACCTACGGTGAACCCAACAGAGCTCTGGTGGCTTAGTGGTAAGGAATTGTACTGAGAACTCAAAGGTATACAGTTCAAATCCACCACTTGCTCTGCGAGAGAAAGATGGGTGCTCTCCTCCTGTGTGAGTTACTGCCTCCGAAAACCCACTAGAGGGTCAGCCAAGTCCCAAAGGCTGCACTACCTGCATCTTCTCTCGTTTCAGATACCCGTGCTCATAGGCCTACACTAGATCCGTCACCAGGCACAAATGCTCCCATCCTCAAATCTTAAGTACTTATGTTCCAAAATCTAAATTCATTCTCTGCGCCTCCTAATCTTGCCACACTTCCTCTGTGTTGTGTTTATCACACATGTTTTTCGAGGTTATTAATATTCTGGTTCCTTGGCATCTCCGTTTCTCTCAAACTCTCAGTTCTTTCCTACCTTCAAGTTTTCTCCCATCATGCTGGGTCTCTAATCTTCCTAAGGTATCGACCTGTCAGAACTCCAGTCCTGAGTTATCTACTTTTCTGTCTTTGTATCCAGGCTTCAGAGACACTGCAATGCAGCTTCATGCCACAAAAATATCATAGTCATCTCACCTAAGTTGACAATCATCCCTGCTCACATTCCCCCTATTAGTCTTTCATGTATGTCCCCAGCCAGCTCATTTGCTACCTCTCTTCACAGCACATACTATCCAGAGAAAATAAGAGAGCTACAATACCATAATACCAGAACTAATTCCACTTCCCGCTCCTGCTATCAAACACTTGTATCAAATACAAATGGTTTCCTAGAAGTAGAGACAAAACCAAGAATTCTTGTACAAGTAATGTATTGAAGGATATTCTCAGGTTATGCCTATAAGGAAGTGAGGAATGAGAACAGCATGGGAGAAGTTAAGAAAAGATATGGTTTAAGGGAGCTCTGGTGGCTTAGTGACAAGAAGTTGCACTGCAATCCCAAAGGTATGCAGTTCAAATCCACCAGATCCTCTGCTGGAGAAGGAGGGGCAACCTCCTCCTGCACCGGTCAGATCCGATGTGATGGTACACACACAAAAAATAATAAAAATTTTTTTAAAAAATATGGTTTAAGTGAAGTCTATCCTTAATCTGGACTGTAAATTATTCAATAGACTTGCCTACCCTTGCGGTGAGAGGGCCAAACTCTTGGACCATTTATTAATCAGACTCTTGGACTACCTTATCAATCCATCATTGGCTATTAGCTAACCCTGAGAGAGGGAGGCATCTCCTGAAAGGCCAGCTCCTTCAGCAGGGCTGAATATAATAGTTTGGGTTAGATGCACCAGTCCTTTAAAACAAACAAACAAACACACAAACACCCCCAAAACCTTGGGTAGCTCAAGAACAACAGCTCTGATGGTAGCCAAACCACAACCTTACCTACATATACAAAAAGCAGTTGCCACTAAGTAATTTCTCACTCATGGCAACCGGTGTGTGTCAGAGTAGAACTGTATCCACAGGGTTTCCAAAAGCAGATCATCAAGCCTTTCTTCTGAAGTGCCTATGGATATACTTGAACCTCCAACCAACCGTTCAGTTAGTAGCTAAGAATGTTAACCATTTGTGCTTCCGCCTGTCTCCTTCTTCATCTTCTCTGCTGCACTCTTCAGTATCCTCCACCTCCTATATGCTTCTAACTATCATCACATTTGTTTCACTACATGAATAATACTTTAACGATCTGTTTACTGTGCAGGAGAAAGGTGGGCAACCTTCTTCTGTGTGATTTAAAGGCTCTGGAAACTTGCTGGAGGGTTAGCTATGAGTCATTTCTGGCTTGACTGATAGTAGCTGAGTTGAATATACAAGCTCCCTGAGTTGTGTTGTTATGTGCTGTTGGGTTGATGCCACATCATAGTGACCCTGTGAACAATGGATACGAATTCTACTCTATCCTGTGCCATCCTCACCATCTCCAACCCATTTGTGCCCATAATATGGTCACTGTGTTAATCCATTTTGTTGAGAGTCTGCCTCTCTTACACTGACCACACCCACCTTACCAAGAATAACAACATCCTTTTCCAAGGACTAGACCCTCCAAACAATATGTCCAAAGTATGTGAGACAAGGTTTCATCATCTTTGCTTCCAAGGAGCACTCTGGTTTCACTTTCTCCAAGACAGAGCTGCCTCTTCTCTTGGCTATCCACAGGATATTCATTACTCTTCTCCACCACAATTCCAAGACATCAATTCTTCTATCATGCTTAGTCATTGTCCAACTTTCAGAAGGCCATGGCTTAAGTAAATTGAAATTTAGTCTTTAAGTAGACATCATTGCTTTTTAATACTCTGGAGAGGTTTGTGACGGCAGATCTTTTCCCAATGCAACTAGCCTTTTGATTCCTTAACTGCTGTTACCAAGGGTGTTGATTGTGGATATAAACAAGATGAAATAGTTGATGATTTCAGTCTCTTTTCCATTTATCACGATGTTGCCTCTTGGCCCAGTGCTTGTCAGATTGACTATATTTGTGGGAAAAATTGGTGGGGAAGCCAATCAGCAGCCAAAATTAGGCCAGGTGCTCACCATCAACTAGTTATGTGCTAAAACAGAAGAAAATGAGAAAACTAGAGTAAGTTCATGAGAACCAAGGTACAATCTTGGGTTACTCCCACCTAAATTTGAAAACTATCTCAAGAATAGGTTTGAAGTATTGACCACTAATGATATAATCCAGGCGACATTAAGGATATTATTCAAGAAGAAAGCAAAAAGTCATTACTAAGAGAGAGGAGAAAGAAAGAACCAAAATAAATGTCAGAAGAGATTCTGAAAATGGCACAGACTTTCAAGAAGCCAAAACAAAGAGAATAATTTCTAAAAAAGGAGATGAACAGAAGATTCAAAAAAGCAGCTCAAGAAAACAAAGCTAAGTTTCTAACAAAATGTGCAAAGAAGTGTAGTTAAAAAAAAGAAAAAGGGAAGAACTCACTTGGTATTTCTCAAGTTGAGAGAACTGAAGAACAAATTCAAGTCTTGAGTTGCAACAATGAAGGATGTTATGGTCAAAATCATGAATGTTCCAGGAAGCATCCAGAGAAGACGGAAAGAATACATAGAGTCACTGTACACCCCCCAAAAAAAATTATTGGCACGGTACCATTTTAGTAAATAGCATATGATCAAGAACCAATGGTAATAAAGTAAGAAGTTCAAGATACACTGAAGGCATTGGCAAAAAATAAGGCTTCAGGAACTGATGGAATATGAAGCAACATCTTCCAACAAACAGATACAGCCTTGGACAGTCTCACCAGGCTGTGCCGAGAAATCTGGAAGATAGCTACCTGGCCAACTTACTAGAAAAGATCCATATTTACTTCTCTTTCCCAAAAAGTGGATTCAACAGGATGTGGAAATTATCAAACAATATAACTAATATCATATGCAAGCAAAATCATGTTAAAGATTATGCAGAAACATCTAGAGCAGTACACTGACAGATAATTACTAGAAATTCAAGGTGGATGTAGAAGAGGCTGTGGTACCAGGGCTATCATTGCTGATGGCATCTAGATCTTGACAGGAAACACAGAATACCAAAAGGGTATTATTTATCTGTGTTTTATTGACTGTGTGGATTACAACAATTATGGTTATCATTGAAAAGAATGGGAATCCCAGAACACTTAGTTGTACTCATGCAAAGCTTATACATAGACCAAGAGCTTCTGTTGTGCAAACAAAGCAAAGGAACACTGCTTGGTTCAACATTTTTTTAGAAAGGTATAGTTTGGAGCTATATCCTATTCAATTTGTATGGTGAATAAAGCATTTGAGAAGCTGGACTTTATGAAGAAGAATATGGCATCAGGATTTGAGGAAGGCTCATCAACAACCTGAGTTATGAAGATGGTACAACCTTGTTTGCTGAAGAGTAAGGAGAATTTGAAGTGATTGCCACAGAAGATCAATGACTACAGCCTTCACTATGGATTGCATCTCAACATCAGGAAAGCAAAAAAATCAAAGTTACCAAATAGGGAGATCATAATTTTTTTTTCTCTCAGAATTTCCAGGAACACAAAGATTTTTGTCAACAATTTCAACTTACCTGGACACACAGTCTACACCCTCGGTACCAGCAGTCAGAAGACCAGGAGATTTGGGTATTGCATTGAAAAAGTCTTCAGTCAGACACTTCTCTAAATGACTTATAGGTATGATGTCAATTTGAAGACTAAAACGTGCCCATTTCAGACCATGGTCTTTTCAATTACTTGCTATGCATCTGAATGCTGAGCAATGAATAAGGATGCCTTATAACAAGTAGAACTGATACCTTTCAACTGCGGTGTTGGAGAAGAGTACTGAGTATCCCATGGACTGCGAAAAGAACAGACACATCTTGGAGAACGGCATCTAGAATGCTCCTTGGAGTCCAAGATGACAAAGCTTCATCTCATATACTCTGGGGATGTTGCTGGGAGAGGCTATTTCTGAGAAAGGGATATCATGCTTGCAAAGGTGGAGGGTCAGAAAAAGTGAGGAAAATCCTTAACGATACAGATGGACACAATGACTGCAGCAATGGACTCAAGTATGCCAGGAGGGATGAAGATGGCACAGGACAGGACAGGGTTCAGATCTGTTATTCATAAGGTTCCTATGAGTTGGACTTGACTCAATGGCACCTGAAGGCACAGAGACAAAGGAAGAAAATTGTCTTGAATGATTGTTTTGTAACTCTTAGTGATTATGTTGTTGTTGTTGTTGTATACTGAAGAGTCAGAACCGACCCATAACTGACTCTCCAGCAGGTTTTCAGAGGCAGTTAACCATATGGGAGGAAACTGCCCTGCCTTCTCCTGCAGAGCAGCTGGTACCTCGAACCGTATGCCTTCAGGACTGCAACCCAGCTTCTTGCCACCAGAGCTCCCTATTAGTGATTCTAGTAGCATAGATTTTAAATCAAGTAGGAAAGAAGTGTGTATTTATCAACAATAAAGCCTTTCACCCGTTGAATCAGATTGCAAAGTTTACAAACTTTACAAAGCCACGGCCGGTGGCTTCCGTGTGATAAATTCTGAATCTCACATATTGGGTCTGAAAGGCAACAATGCAAGGACCACTGAAAGCATCACACAGAGGGCAAAGTATGCAATAAGTCCATCCCCAACCCATCATCCTCAGGATAAAATAACTAAGACGCCAGGGCGGTGGCAGCTCAGGAGTTCTCAGTAGTATAGCAGCCATTCGCATCTCCTTAGACACCTACCTCAGCAGTTTCTCGTGCCTTGTGTCTGCCAGCGTCAGCATGTTCTGTCTTTTCTCTCATCACAGTTTCACTACATTAGCCATGAGGGTCTTAGGCCTTGAAAAGCTTACCCTCTGGAATAGTCCTTCATTGTTCCAACTTAGCAGCCCTCTCCTTTCATGGGAAAGTGCGGTTACACAACCCAGAGGTGTTAAATGATCTTGTTTGACAAACAGGAACAAACCTCATAGCACACAATGTTGATTCTGCCTCTCAAGGGCCACAAGCAGCCACGTACCAGGATGAAACCCCCGAAACAACTTTGTCCTATTATTTGTGCAAAGACTCATTCTTTTTACTTCCTTAAAGACTTGCTATGTGGGTGAAGAGTGTACAGACAATTAAACACTGCACCTAAAGAAAATATGAAAGGCCTAGAAATGTAGACAATTTGAGAAATGTGGCAATCACTGTCCTATTGAGAAACAGCTAGTCCACAAGAGGATAAATCAATCTGATGAACATTCCCCACCCCAGAAATCAAAGTCATTAGGGAGGGGAGGTGGCATTGTGATTAAGAAAAACAAACAAATGCCAACTCACTAGCCTCCAAGAGCAGGTACCACTGACAAGGCACTATAACTATAAGCTGTAAGGAAAATTTCACGTCTGTGCATTCATGTTCATGTCATTCTATGTTAAATTCACTTAAGAGTGACAAGGAGAAAATTGGTCACTAACAGAGATAGTTAATGGTAGTGAGGAATTCCAAAGGGAAAAGCTCCAATGGTCAATTCTGTAGACAATTGTGCTGCTAACTCATAGCCTGTGCCGCTGGCAGTTCGAATCCACCAGCAGCTCTGTGGGAGAAAGACAGGCGATCTCTTCCTGTAGAATTTACAGAGTTGGAAAGCCCACTGGAGGAGCAGCTATGAGTCACCTCCGACTTGACAATGTAAGTATTTTTTGAGTTTCAGTTAAAGATAAGAAATGAGGGTCTATTTTTTATTCTTGACCAGGTTGAGGTTTAGTTTTGTTTTTAGTTTTATGCTTTACACATGAAATAATTTTCTTTTAAAGTTCATTTCACAATTTTTCATTCTTTTGAACCTTGGTCTTTTCATTTGCTCATGCCTGACTGGCCCTTACCAGGATAGCAGATCCATCAGACCTACTGACCCTTCTAGCAACGCCTCTTTCATCCTTAACTTATGCGGGTGCTATCACTATTGATTTCTCCACACAGAATTAGGGATCCCAGAAAACAAGGAAAATACAGGCCATCTGTATTCAATGACATCAAGTTCAAGTCCAACTCAGTGACCCTATAAAAAAGGAGAACAACAACACCAGAGGGTTTACAAGGATGCAGATCTTTACAGATAAACACTCTTCTTCATCTGTCTCCCACTGGTGGGTTCCAACTGCCAACCTTTTAGTTAGAAGCCAAAGGTTTACCATTACATCACCAGCACTCCTATCATATATCCCCATTTTGAAACCAACTAAAAAAACCATAGTATATGTATGCTCCATGCTATATTCAGGACATGTTGCTGTTAGGTGCCATTGATTCAAGTATGACCCATAGCAACACTATAAACAACAGATCTGAACCCTGTCCTATCATGTGCCAATCTCACACTTTCTGACACCCCTAGAGCCCATTGTGTCAATCTACCTGGCTGTGGTTTTTCTTCTCTTTCACTATCCCTCCACCTTCCCAAGCATGATGTCCTTGTCCAAGGAATAGCCTCTCCTAGCAACATGCCCGAAGTCTGTGAGACAAAGCTTATCATCTTTGGGAGCACTCTGGCTGCACCCTTTCTAATACATACCTATTTGTTCTTTGGTAGTCCATGAGATGTTCAGTACTCTTCTCCAGCACTACAGCTTACAGGCAATTTGGGACATTTTTATACCAAATAAAACAGTTTCTTTTTATCTGCAACTCAAATTTAGCCCACCAGTATTTCATACTTCAATATAGCTCTGGTTTGCTAGGCACACATAGGGAGTAGGTATATATAGAGAAAACAGCCTTTCCATACTCCCTTCTCAATTTTAAATCATGCAGTGTTCCCCTGCTCCATTCGCACTCAGCCCCCTGGCTCAGGTACAGGTTCCACATGGCTACAACTAAGTTCTCTGGGACTCCCATTCTTCTCAATGTCACCCACAACTTGTTATGTTTCACACAGCCAAATACCTTTTCATTTTCAACAAAGCACAAATAGATATTCTTCTGGTATCCCTTACCTTTCAGCCAGGATCCATCGGCCATCAGCAGTGACAGAAAAATAATTGATACCTTTGAGCTGTGGTATTGAAAAAGAGCACTGAGGGAGCTCTGGTGTCCTAGTGTCAAGAAGCTGCACTGCAATCCCAGAGGTACACAGTTTGAATCCACCAGATGCTCTGCTGGAGGAGGTGCAATCTCCTCCTGTACCAGTCAGATGTGATTTGACGGTACACACACAAATTAAGAAAATAAAATTTAAAAAAAGAAAAGAAAAAGAGCACTGAACACCCCATGGATGGCCAAAAGAACGTACAGATATATACTGGAGAAGGTGCAGCCAGTGTGCTCTTTGGAGGCAGGAATAATGAGATCTTGCCCCACATACTTTGAGGATGTTGCGAGGAGGGGCTATTCCTTGGAGAAGGACGTGATGCTGAGAAGAGTGAAAGATTGGTGAAGGAGAGGAAGACCCTCAACCGGGTGGATTGACACTGTGACTGCTGCAATGGGCTCTTGTGTGTCAGGAAGTGTGAGAATGGCACAGGATAGAGCAGGGATCATATCTTCGGTTCATAGGGTTGCTATGAGTTGTTCATAGGGTTGCTCAACTCGACGGCTCCTAACAACAATAACAACAAATAGCTCTGATGTCACTGTCCATAGAGGGTGAGCTGCTAACCCAAAGTCTGAGCCTCTCTGGCAATTTGCATCTACCAGCAGCATCTCAGAAGAAAGATGGACATTAATATCCTCTCATACAACTTAGAGCTTCTGTAATGTGATGAGGGGGCAGCAACGAGTTGGTTCCAACTCAACTGCAATGGCAATTCTATACAGAATCCTACAAAGAAACCAATCCCCCTCCCAACTTCTCTTATACAAAACCTCTCACAAATCACTTATTTGCCCAAGTTTCTTACACCATGATTGTTCTAAAAAAGAGATATACAGGTGCGGATTGGTGGGGGCAGGGGAGTGTGAATCATAGGGTCACACAATTTGATGGGTGGAGTAAATGGGAAAGATGTGGTGTGTTTCTCTCTCTCTCTCTCTCAGATCCATCTGGCACAGGAGGAGATTGCCCCTCCTTCTCCAGCGGAGCATCTGGTGTATTAGAGCCTTTGGGATTGCAACTCAGCTTCTTACCACTAGGCCACCAGAGCTCCCCTAGTCAGTCTTTTTAATCGACAAATATGGGAAGTTCAGGAAGATGAAATTATTCTCCCTGTTAGTAGTTATTAATGCAGAATAAGGACTAAAATCTACATCGGGGGACTTTTCCCATCCTCTTTCCTTCTCTCAAGAATTATCTTACAAGGGAGCTCTGGTAGCCTAGTGACAAGAAGCTGCATTGCAGTCCCAAAGGTGCGTGGTTGGAATCCATCAGATGCTCCAATGGAGAGGAAGGGGAGATCTCCTCCTGTGCCAGTTGGCTCCAATTCGACAGTTATAGAATAAGGGGGAGGGGGGAAAGAATTCTCTTAAAGTACACAAAGCTTCAGGAAGCATGTAGTGAAGTTGATACCAAGTTCTAAAATAGCTGTGAAATTTTAAAAGTAAGAAATTAGTTTAAAAAAAGAATAATAAGGAAATGAACAAGCTCTGAAGGAGTTGCACTGTCAACCCAAAGGCTTGCAGTTCAAATCCACCATCTGTACTGCAGGGAAATGATGTACATTTTCTTCCCATATGATTTACGGCTTCTGAAAACCCTCTGGAGGGTCACCTATGATTTGGTTCTGAATTGGTGGTACATAACAACAACAACTCACAATATACATTTTGAAATTCTGCAGTCAACTACATTCCAATCAATCAATCAATCAATCAATCATTCAAAAGTCCCACAAAACAGGCTAATTCTTGGTAGTACACATCCAGTGTTGTGCCTCCCAGCAGACACTAACGAATGGAAGGAAGGTGGAAAGAAGCAAATGAACAGAGTCAAATTTCTGAAGAAGAAAATGCTTTATTCACCTAGTTTATCTCTGGACTATGGGATTGTTTCCTAGGGAGCTTGGGTGGCCTAGTGGGTGGGGAGTTGAGCTCACAACCAAAAGACAAGGGGCTCAAATCCACCAGCTGCTCCACAGGGGACAACTAGGCAATCTCCCTCTGTGTAATTTACAGTCTCTGAAAACCTGCTGGAGGTCAATTGTGAGTTGGTGTCAATTCAATGGCAATGAATGAGTGAATGATGCAATTGCTTCAATGTACTAATGAACTTGTTGCCCCTTGAAAAGCACATTGGAATCCTGAAATTTAACAGGAACGCTTACTCAGGGAGATCTGGCAGCTTAGACTCTAGAGAGTTGTCCTGATAAACCAAAGGCCCAGCCTCTCTGGTGGTTCAAATCCCTCATAAACTCCAAAAGAGAAGGATGGGCAAAGGAAAACTAATGCCTTGGAAAATGAATGGAGGGTCTGCAGGAAGCGAGTTCTGACTCACAGGTCAAGTTTTCTCTCTCCAAGCAGTAAACTGGGTCTCCTATTTAGGTCAAGTTGTTTGAGGTTTCAAAGCTTTTATTTCTCTTTTTCTCCCCCATTCAACAAATATTTATTGAATTACTTTTGTTTGTTTGTTTTTATGGCACAATGGTTTAAATGCTTGCCTTCTTTTTTATTTTGTACTGATTTATTTACAAAGTTCGAATACATTGTTTTTCACACAAGATACTTTCCATTTCCTTCACTCCCCTCCTCCCATCAAATCATTATTATGTTAGGTGAAATCAAGTTGATTTCAAGTCATGGAGACACCACCTCTCCCCCACTGTGTGAAAGCACTGAGCTGACCCTCGAGTTTCCAGGCTATAATCTTTATGGGAACCAATCCCTGGGAGCTTCTGAGTGAATCTGAACTGCCAAGCACTTAACCATCACGCCAATAAGGCTCCTTAATAATGACACTGTTGTTAGGTGCTGCTGAGTTGACTATCACTCACAGTGACCCTACGAATAAGAGATTGAAACCTTGCCCTAGCCTGCATCATTATTGCAGTCTCCACCATGGTCAAGTCCATAGTTGCAGTCACTATGTCATTCTATCTCCTTGAGAGATAGAATTCCTCTATTTCACTAATCCTCTAACCTTTCCCACAATTATTTTTTTTTCAAGGACTCCTCCCTCCACACAACATGCTTAAAGCACATGAGATGAAGTTTCACCAACATTGCCTCTATGAAGCACCCTGGTTGCACTTCTTCTAAGAAAGACTTTTTTTTTTGTTCTTTTAGGAGACCATGAAATGAAAATGCAGTGTTCCCTCTTCTCCAAATCCACAATTTAAGAACATCTTTTCTCTTACCATCCTTCTTCACTGTTCAATGTTCAGATGCATAGGAAGAAACTGAAAATACCATGGCATGGATCAGATTCACCTTAGCCTTTAAATGGATATCTTTGCTCTTTAGCATTTTGAAGAAGTCTTTGACAGCAGATTTTTCCTAATGCATCACATCTTTTGAATTTTTTGACTACTGTTACCATGAACATGGGTACAAGTAAAATAAGATAATTGACAACTTCAATCTTTTCTCCATCTGCCATGATGGTCCGGTGGTGAGGATTTTGTTTTCTTGATGTTGCAATGTAATTCATATTGAAGGCTGCATTCTTTGATATTCTGCAGTAAGTGATTCAAGTAGTCTTTATTTTCTGCAATCAAGGTTACAGCTTCTGCATAATGCAGATTGTTAGTAAGTCTTCCTCCAATCCTCATACTACATTCTTCTTTACAGTTTAGCTTCTTGAATTGTTTGCTCAGCATAGAAACTGAATAAGCATGGAGAAAGACTATAACCCTGATTTAAATCTCTCCTGATTTTAAGTCATGACATATCCTGTTCGGACAACTGCTTCTTGATCTATGCATAAGTTTTTCACAAGCACAGTTAAGTTTTCTGGGATTCACATGCTTCTCAATGTTAGTCATGATTTTATTTCAGAGGAGATATTTTATTTTATTTAGAGGAGCTTTTTGTCAGCAGCATGGGGCTTGAATCCATTTTGAAAGTCATCTGCAGGAGCCGGGTTCTACAGAAGCTTGTTGGCTGAGATTGGTGAGCATTAGAGTGGAATGTTGATTTGCTAAGGGGATGTGATAAGTCCTATTTAAAAACCCATTAGGGCCCTCAGGCCTGTGGACTTCAAGCCTTGTTTAAATTGTTTTTTGTCAAACCAGTGCTATAGCACTGGTCTGCACATTGCTGTACAGAAGTAACCCGTGGTTGCTGTGGTGTTAAACACTGTGACACTGATGTGCTAAATGTGATATTGGTTACCCATGGTAGACAGTGTTTGCTGGAGCTTCCCGATTAAAACAAGCTTGGAAGCAGGAGTGGAATCCACTTCCAACATGGCTTTGCCTCCAGAAACTCTATAAACATGGAGAAACAACCAAAGTTATACAAGTGTTTAGGTTTTTCATTCATAGAGTTGCTATGAGTCATCTATGACTTGATGACACTTAACAACAAAAAGAACAATTTTGAAGAAGTCTCTGGGTGGTGTGAATGATTAACTCAAGGTGCCTTCTGGGGCACTAGAAACTCACTGATAGAATTCTGGCCTTCCACATGGGAAACCCTGTGGTGAATTTTTGTCAATGTGCCTCAGGCACATCCACCTGTCAAAAGAAGCTCTGTGGGCTGCTACAGTGCTCAGCAAGTTTCATTTGGATTTCTGGACCAAGTTTCCTAAATCAAGACATGCCAGAAAGAAAGTCCTGGAGAGGTACTTCCAAAAACCAGTCAGAGACCCATTTGATGGCAGTGAACAACAACAAGGCTTCTTTTCCCTCTGAGATCTCCAAGCATTGAAAGGCCAAGACAATGCTTAGTCTGCCTATCCATTTTGGCAGTGTGCTGGCAGAGAACAAAATCCTGCCTCTCTGCTTCCTCCAGATACAGGCACAGAGTTTCTCCACACACACTAGCCTGTGTAATGTGGGTTAGGGGTACTAACTCTGTAACTAGACCAGTCAAGGCTGTGTGGCCTTGAGCAAGTTACCTAACCTATTAATGTATGCTTTAGTGTCCTCATCTAAACAGGTGATAAAAACAGACGGACCTCATAATATCATTCCAAGAATCACGTGAGTTAATGCACATGACGTGTTTAGCACAGTGCCTGGCTCATGACTAAGGGCATGCCAAATGTGAGCTGTTGTTATTGTTACTCCTTCCTTTAGCCTGGCCACCTGTCAACAGTCCTGATGGTTTGCTGGAACACTTCTTAAACATTCCTCCAAAGATCTCTATTAAAAACCTCAGGCCAGCCTATGAATCAACCAACATCACTCTGCAGAAAATAGTCCAGGAAGAATTAAATGGGGGATGCTGGATATCGTGGGGCTAATGCTTTATCAGATTCTTAAGAAAGCTGGCCAACAGAAATGCAAACTGCTTTATTTAAGAGGGGAATCCATATTTTATTCCTTTTCAACAAACAATGTGCCCCTTAAAAGGCAAACAACATTCTCTCTCTCTGTCTAGTCTTTATAACCTGCTACCCAAATATATGTAACTAAAAAAAAATTGTCCATGCTTGTAGTTTAAATAGCTTTGACTCATTAAATATCAGACTCTGACAAGTCTATCAACCCCAGGATGTCAACTCTAAGAAAATATTCAACTTACAAAGTCACAACCACAGCATATGTGTATAAACTTCTAATTATGATGAAAATAAGGTCTATTTTGTAAAGTCTAGATAGGAGTCATTATTATCACTTACTGATTTTTCTAAAATGTTATAATCTACAAACTTAAACAATTTGTCTTCACTACATCAGTTCTTTATTTCATCTTTAGTAATACCTCAACTAGCAGCTGAAACTGAAAGACTCAGACCACACCTTCTCCATAGTTTCAGAATAAACAACATACTTAAGAGGCACATAAAAAAACAAGAGGACACACACATTTAAAGTTCTTTTCAGCTGAACACTATAAAAATACTTTGGCTGAATTATCTGTGTTTCAGGTCTCTTAGCTCAGTAATTGGCACTAATGGAAAGTGAAAAGAAAGAAGGATGGCAGGGAATTAAGAGAGCAAGAGCCCTAGAATAATCTGGGGTTGGCTTCGTCCATCCTTTGCAAGTCGGATAATAAAAACAGAGAACCTCTGTTTCCAGTCTATAGTTCTGATCCTCAGTGAATGCTGTCTGTGTTCCAAGTGCTGTAGCAAAATAATAAATCAGAGCAAATTCAATGTAGGTATGACCCTGTTCAAAGAGACTAAACATTTAGTACAATTCGATTTTCTGTGGTTAACCCACTGCTTCACAATAGGGTTAGGGCAGGGCGTGGGAGGTTGATGCAAGACCAAGAAGTACCAGCCTGGCCAGACAAAAAACCAGTTACTTTAAAGAGGAAACAGACTTGGGGTGACTTTATAGGTGACAGAGATAACAGGGCTCCATTAGGGCTTTAAAGAATTGATCTTTTGAGGGAAATAGATCACCAAGCTGTTTTTCTGAGATGCATTAAATACCACTAGTGCTTGTAACATTATAGTTAAAAATTATTCTCTGTGGTTGTTATGTGCTGTCTAATCATAACAAACTCATAGCTAACCCTCTGCAGCATTTTCAGAAGCTATAAATCACCTGGGAAGAGAATGTCCATCTTTCTCCTGTTGGTGGATTTGAACTACAAGTCTTCAGAATTGACAGTACAACTGTGGCTAACTCTGAGAAGAATGGGAATCCTAGAACACTGATTGTGCTTATGCAAAACTTATATTTGGACTAGGAGTCTGTTGTCAGAAAAGAGCAAGGAAGTACTGCATGGTTCAAAATTTGGAAGAGTGTACACGAGGGATGTATCTTGTCTCTGTATCTTTCTAATCTATATGCAGAACAGATTATCCAGGACGCTGGGCTCTATGAGGAGAAATGTGGCAGAAGGATTGGAAGAAGACTCACCAACAACCTGCATTATGCACATGACACAACTCTGCTTGCTGAAACTGAGGAGGACCTAATACCCTTGCTGCAGAAGGTGAAGGACTGCAGCCTTCAATATGGATTGAAGCACAAAATCAAGAAAACAAAGATTCTCACTACTGGGCTCACCGGCAACATCATGATAGATGGTGAAGAGACCAAGATTGTTAAGAGCTTCAGTTTGCTTGACTCCACAATCAGCACTCTTGGTACAAGCAGCCAGGAAATCAAAAGATGAATTGCATTGCAAAAGTCTGCTGTCAGGGACCTCTATAGAGTACTGAAGAGCAATGATGTCAGTCTAGAAACTAAGGTGCACCTGATCCAGGCCATAGTCTTCAACATTACTTGCCATGCATCAGAAAGCTGGACAATGACTAGGGACAATAGAAGTAGAATTGATGCTTTTGAGCTGTGGTGTTGAAGAGAGCATTGAATATGCATACCATGAACTACCAGAACAAATAGGTTTGTCCTGGAGAGAATGAAACCAGGCTGCTCCTTGGAGGCAAGAATTCTGAGGCTTCGTCTGACATACTTTAGGCATGTTGCAAGGAGGGTCCGGTCCTTGCAGAGGGACATAATGCTTGGGAGGGTAGAGGGACAGTGCAGGAGAGGAAGACCCTCATGAGATGGATTGATTCAGTGACTGGGGTAATCGGGGGTACGTGTGTCAGAGACAATAAGTTGCCTCAGGAAAGAAGAGGGTTCAGAGCTGTTGTACATAGGATTGCTATGAGTCGCAAGCAACTTGATGGCACATAACAACAACAATCATATTTCAACAAAATGACTTTTTAAAAAGTTCATTTTCCCCCTTCATTTCATTGATTAGCTATAAATTAAATAGACACTTAACACAAAGTACTTAAAAGGGGGCAGAGCTCTGGTGACCTTGTGGTAAGAAATTTTGCTGCCAACTCAAAGGCCTGCAGTTTGAATTCACTAGCTGTTCTGTGAAGCAATCTCCTCCAGTTCAATTAACAGCCTCTGAAAACTTGCTAGAGGGTCAGCTATGAGTTGTTTCCAATTGAACAATACATAACCACACACAACAACATACTACAAAGTACAGAGTTAACAGTGAAGTACATAGGATAGATAAACTGTAGACTTTTGTCCTCCATGAAGTATGGCTCTAGAAACATTTCCAAATAGGCAAATAAATGATTACCTTTAACCTGTTGAAATAAATTTGATTCTGACTCACAAAAACCCTACTAGGACTGGGTAGAATGGTCCCATAAGGTTTCTAAGTCTATATTCTTCACATTGCTTGCCCACATAATGACTGATAGGTTCACACTAGCGTTTAACCACCAGGGCCCCTTTGATTACCAGTAAATTGAGATACTCATTTCAGAATCTACATGAATAATGCCTTCTAGTATCACAAATTTTGGGATCCATTCACCACCTTTATGATCATAAATGTTGACCCCATCTATAACTAAGACACTCAAACTCAACCTCATTGCCATCCACTTGGAACCAACTAAACGCTGACACACACCCACACCCACACACACACCCCACCCTCCAGTGAGTTTCCAAGGCTGTAAATTGCATGGGAGGAGACTGCCCATCTTTCTCTGGATCTAGTGGTGGACTCAAACCACCAGAGAGGTGTTACCTTAGGTGAGCAGTCTAACTCCCCATGGATTAAGCCACAAGGGTTTTCTAATCCATAATTTCCCATCCTAGGATTTTCTCTCATTTCCAAAGAAATGGATTCTTTTGTTTTTACTGCTTCAGAGTTACTGAGAACTTTCAGTGGATAAAGACATGGTTGTGCCCTATCAGCCAGTTGATTATACAGGTTCTTCACAATAGGCATTTCCACCACACATGGGGATCCACAGGACACGGTGCACCTCACTCTGTTCACCTACTGGGCCACAGACTGAGTGAGAAGATTACAAAGTATTATATAGTCATAGATCATCAGTCTTAGTTATAACTAAATCATCTTCTTCTAGTATTTTAAACACTTATTAGTTACTATCCCCTATCATCTCTGAAAATAGCCAAACATGCAGTCAGGATGCATTGATAATAATTGGTGACTGAATGCAAAAGTTGCAAAGGTAGTAGAAGTAATGGTAGTTGGGAAGAGAAATGACACTGGATGTTGAATGATTGTATTTTGTACACTCAGTGATTTATTCATAGCAAGCATTTTATTTTAAAGAAATACAGATGGCATCTATACACTGGGACTTCGCATGATGGACAGCACAGAAATCAGATTGACCACATCTGTAGGAAAGAATCTTTGAAGAAACTAAACGCCAACAGTAAAAAATCAGACCAAGAGCTGACTGTGTACAAGTTCAAATTGAAGCTGAAAATTAAAGCAAGTCCACAAGAGCTAAAATACAACCTTGAGTTTATCTCAGCTGAATTTAAAAATAATCTCAAGAACAGGTTTAAAGCCTTGAAAACCAAGGATCAAAGACCAAATGTATTGTGAGATGAAATAAAAGATACCATTATGAAGAGAACAAAAGGTCATTACAAAGACAGAGGAGAAAGAGAAGACCAGAATGTATGTCAGAAGAGACTCTGAAAATTGGAGAATTAAAAAGCCAAAATAAAGGAAAGGAATGCTTAAGTAAAACATATGAAGATTTCAAACTGAAATTTGAAGAAGACAAAGTATAATAATGACATGTACAAAGAGCTAGAGCTGGAGAATGAAAAAAAGGAAGAATATGTTTGGCATTTCTCAAAGTGAAAAACAAATTCAAGCCTTGAGTTGCAATACTGAGGAATGCTATGGGGAAAACCTTGAATGATCCAGAAAACATCCAGAAAAGAAGGTGGAGGGACTCCATGGAATCACTATAAGAAAAAGAATTGGCAGACAATGAAATATTTCAAGAAGTAGCTAACAACTTCAGCTTGTTTGCTTCCACAATCAACAAACTTGGCATCAGCAGTCAGGAAATCAAATGATGTATTAGAAAAATCTGCTATCCAAAGTGCTGGACAAAGATGTCAGTCTAGAGACTAAGGTGCGCCTGATGCAAGCCATGGTCTTTGCAATTACTTGCCATGCATCAGAGGACAATGACTAAGGATGATAGAAGAAGAACCAATATGGTGCTGGAGAATAGTATTAAACATTCCATACACTGCCAAGAGAACAAACAGGTCTATCCTGGAGAGGGTGAAACCAAGTTGCTCTTTGGAGGTAAGGATTTTGAAGCTCTTTCTCACATCTTAGACATGTTGCCCAGAAGGACCTATCCTTCCGGAAGGGCATATCATACCTGGAAGGATGGATGGATGGTGCAGGAGAGAAGAACCTGGATGAACTGACACAGTGACTGGAGCGGAAACAGCCGTGTCAGAGACAGTGACTCAGAATAGGGCAGGGTTCAAAACTATTGTTCATAGGGTCACTATGAGTCACAGGCAACTCAACAGCACATAACAACAACAACAACAACTTATCAACATATGATAAAAAGCCAATAGTTATGAAGGAAGATATTTAAGCTGCATTGAAGGCTTTGGCAAGAAAATAAGGCTTCAGCAATCTACGATATACCAGCTGTTCTAAATAATAAATGTAGCTCTGGACATACTCATCTGTGCTGGGAAATTTGGAAGATAGCTAGTGGCCAACTTCCTTGAAGAGATCCATATTTGTTCCCATTCCAAAGAAAGGTGACTGAAGACAATGTGGAAATTATAAAATTATCAAATTATCAAACAATATCATTAATATAACATGTAAGCAAAATATTGTTGAATATAACCCAAAACCCGTTTGTAAAAGGGGTGGATGCAATGTGGGGGTAGTTGAGTCTGACTTCTAATGACTTCATAAGGGGGAACTTTCTCCATCAAGAATATCCATAGTAGTAAACAGCTGTGAGAACAGACACACACCTTCCATGCTCCTGCACCTATTTCTCCCAATCATGAATGTCTGATATTCATTGTTGATACACAGACTTTACTCACAATTGTGGTACCAAGAGTGAGGTTTATTAGAAAAATAGGTTGGGGAGTTGGAGAGACAAAGAATATCTCATAATGCAAGTCTAGGTTTAGTCCAGCAGTCCCAAGCCAGATTAACAGTAAAATACAATTCCTTGATCAGCAAAAGTCCTGATTTCAGTTCCGCAACTCAAGTTTGAGAAGCCTGTGATTTCTTCAATCATCCAGCAAAGTTTGCCTCAGAGGCAGTTCTAAGTCAGCTTCTCCTTCAATCATCTGGCAAACAAAACTTTTAACTCTGGCCAGCACAAGTATAAGAAGCCTCAGGTTTTACCCTGCTTGAGTCTGTCCACAAACTCTCCGCCACTATCATCACGGGGGCTTCACTTTTACCAATATCTCATTTCATTTTATTCTCACCAGGTCTCACTCTACAGAGTGGGAAGCACTCTTTCTTTTATCCTAGTCCCATAGCTATTGATGATTTGCAAGACTTGTGCCCACAGTTAAGGTAGATGAAGACCAGAGGGAGCTAACATAATGGTTAGAAAAATCAACTTTTAAGCTAACATTGCACAAATAGAATAGTACATTGACAGAGGACTACCAGAAATTCAAGCTAGATTTAGAAGAGGCATGGCACTGGGGATATTATTGCTGATGTCTAATGGATCTTGGTAGAAAGTAAAGAATATCAGAAAAATGTATATTTGTGTTTTATTGACTATGCAACAGCATTGACTGTGTGCATCATAACAACTATGGCTAACCTTGAGAAGAATGGGAATTCCAGAACACTTAATTATGCCTATACAAAATCTATACCCAGAACAAGTAGCTGTTGTCCAAACAGAGCAAAGGAACACTGGATGGCTTTTCAAGAACATCATGCTTGGAAAAATGGAGGGTCAGTAGTGGAAAGGAAGACTTTCAATTAAATGGATTGACAGTGTGCAGCAATGGATTCAAACATGTCAAGGTTGATAAGGATAAAACAGGATAGGACAGGATTCAGATTTGTAGCCTGTAAGGTCTCTATGAGCACTTAATAACAACAACAACAACTGTCGGCTCTGGCCCTTTGAATTGCCAATTAACTATTCTAGTCACTGTGCTTTTGAGATAGAAACAGTCGGAAATGAAAATACTTTTGCTCATTAACCAAATACATATGTGCTCACGTTCATCCTCAGACCAGAGATGGAAACTGCTCATCTTCAGGGAAATGTCAGCACACACACATTTTCTCTTGTGTGGCAGAGAGGGTGAGAGGCAACTAGTCTCACTCCAGCTTGAAAAGGAATAGGAATGTAAATTCTTTTAGCATTTGTTTAAGGGACAGAAAGGAGCCCTTATTGCACAGTGGTTAAAGCATATGGCAATTAACCAAAAGATCTGTATTTTTAACCCACTAGTTTCTCAGTCTTGTGTGAGGTTGAGTTGAAGAGACTCATAGCTGATCCTCCAGTGGGTTTTCTGAGGTAGAAATCGCACCGGAGGAGATTGCTTATCCTTCTCCCATGGAGCACCTTGTGGATTTGAACCATGTGCCTTTGGGATTCCAGTGCAGCTTGTTACAGCTCTATCTCTCAAAATGGTCTAAACAGCTAAATACAGAAAACTCTATACTCAACTTTTATATTTGCATGTAAGAGGGGAAATTCAATTAGGACTTTTGCTACTTCTCAACCTTTCTTAACAACCATAGATAGCTTTAAACTTTACCTTTAAAAATGGAAAAAGAGGCATTACTTGTAGGCAGCAGGTGAGAGCAAGGCAGACAGGTGATGATGGGTGGCTGCGGCCAAGGCAGGAAAAGCAAGAATGGCTAAAACCTGACTCTACACTGCAAGGTGTTTGGGGTTTAAAAAGTGTATATTTGTTTCCATACAAAATTCATATACTTTGTGTTTCATTCATGTACATTGTATTTCACACATTCCTTAATTCACATTATGCTTTATATGATCATTCCCATACATTGTGTTTTATGAAGCCAATCACCACTGATCTATCTATGCCCATTATCACCTCATCTTTTCAGATCCCCACTAGATCTTTCCTAATTCCTTTACCACCTCCCTCCACCTCTGTGACTCTGTAATTCCCCACCCTCTTCAGTCTCCTTGTTCCCTCTCCTTCTCTTTTTGGACTTTTATACACATCTTACTAGTTACCCTTCTGTTTTTATAATAATAATGATCTTAGGCTGTAATTGTTCTTATGAGACTGTATTAGTTCACTCAGCATAATGGTCTCTAGCCTCTCCCATGTTATATAGTATTTTTTTAAATCATTGCTTCGGAATTCCGCATAGTGTTTCATCGTGTGAATATACCATAATATATCAACCCATTTTTGTTTGGTTTTGGACTTCTGGCTGTTTCCATTTTCTTACACTTCCAGGTTTGAACCCGAAGAACACAACATGGAGAGATGACTGTACTGCATATCCTAAATGCTCTCTGAACTCTGGTGGTGGTAGTTTCTCAGAGGAAAGATGGGCAATCTCCTCCTGTGCAGTTTTCAGCCTCAGAATCACTGGAGGGTCAGCTTTGAGTCAGTCTGACTCAGTGCTAAGAGATGGATAGGCATTTAAGGTGAATTTGTTCATCACACTAGAGACAAATCTTTATGAGAGGTGCGTACACTACAGTACATTACATGGCAGGCTGCTAACTGAAAGGTAGCAGTTTGAATCCATCCATCACTCTCCAGAAGAAAGATGAGTAGCCGTCTTCTGTAAAGGTTTAGACTTGGAAACCCCATGGAAGGTCAATGTGAGTTGGAACCAACTAGCTGGAAGTGGGGAGCAGAAACTTGAGGGACTAGGACCCAGAGTAGTTGGTTACATTTTGGTTGCTAAGTAGAGAAATGTGATCTGGATCATGAGAAGACAAGTCCAGCTGGGTACCATGAGGGCTTGACTCCCAAGAGAGAGAAGTGTGTATGGAGACAGAGATGTAAGAGAAGGGAGGGAAAACCGCACTTCCCTATTTACATACAACTGACCCTGTCCATAGGCTCTTACATATCAGCCCCAGAGGCCTGGTTCTCTCAACCTTAGACTAGAAATTACCCTTCTCTTGCTTTCTGCTAAGAGATAGTGAATGTCCAAGTTACTAAATCTCACCCACACGTTTTGCAATCTGAGGAAAAGTCCCTTGTGTTAGAAGGGAAAGTCAAAAGGCTGAGCCATAATTTGCTCTTTCAAAATCTATTCATTTGCTTTTGTTCTCAGTTAAGTTTCTCTATTCTCTATTCCTAAGTACAAGTGTTCAGGTCTTTCATTCATAGGGTCGTTATGAATTGTACGACTTGATGGCACTTAACAACAACAATAAGAAGAGCATTAGTGCCCTCCTGATATAAAGGAAAATGGTAAATAAAGGCTCTGACCAAAATAGGAAAAACCTGAACACTTCACCTGTGCTTTACCAGGTATTTGCATCTCAATTCTTTCCAAAAAGAACTCTAGGTGGCTGTATAAGAAAGTGTGTATCACCACTTACCTGTTTATGCTGCCTGTAGCTGGTTTTGAGTTATCTCTGATTCATGGTGCCTTTGTGTATAAGAGAATAAATATGTCCATCTTGTACCGTCCTCCTGACATGGTACATCTGACTCCATTGATGCAATTATTTTGTAGTGCCTTCTAATTTAGGGGGTGTATTCTAGCACAGAATCAGACAATATCTGTTGGGATTCACAAAGTTTTCACTGGCATTCGCTAACAACATGCCTCTGAACACTCTACGAACTTTTATAAATGTTGATAGTTGTAGAGGGGCTTCAGGCCTTTTGTTCATGGTGTCACTATGGGTCGTGCTCAACTCGAAGGCAATCAACAACAACGTTTGGAAATACTTCACTAGATCTTCTTAGTCTGTCTTGTCTGGTAACTCTGCTGCATCCTGTCTACCACGGGTGACCTTGATGATATTTGACATACCAGTGGCATAGCTCCCAGAATCCTAGCAACATGCAAGCTGCCACAGTAGGACAAACTGACAGATGGGTGGCGAATCGATCTATAAACACTCCTTGCCATTGAGTTGGAACCAACTCAAACAAAGCTCACCTTCTAGAGGATTGTGAGATGCTATAAATCACACGGGAGGAGACTGTCCATCTTTCCCTTGTGGAAAGGCTGGTGGATTTGAACCACCTGCCTTTGGGTTGGCAGCGTGATAAAGTGTAAAAACTGTGAAGATAAACTAAAAATGAACATAGTTGTCAGAACTGAACATTAGGAAGGATTTTGAGCAGCTAAGCCATCCAGGCAAAGCATAGAGAAGAAAGTTACGTAGAATCTTGAAGCAAGCACAATGAACCGGGTTTCTCTAAAGGCCCCTGTTCTTTCCTCCCACCACGTAGAAAGGTAAACCAAACTCTGTAGTTTTTTTCAGGAAACATTGCTCCCAATTTCTTTGAATTATTTCAGCTATATAAACTAGTTAAGATATGGTTCCTCAGCATTCTTTCTCATCTTGACTTCCATTTATTTCTACAAAGATGACAGATACTACCGAAATTGTAGCTAAGCTTTTCCAAGTTCACCAGCAGTTGTATATGTTGTCGCAACCCATAATACATTCCCAGAAGCATTATCTTAATGCGATAGGTTCTACATGGGATTAAGAGATGAAAGGAATGGCCCCGTATCCTAATTTATAATCTTCTGCTGTTACTGCTTAAGTAAAAGGAAGACTTTCCAGTACAGGTAAAAAGTACACATAGCAAATATTTAAGAAAAGACCAAAGATGCTCTTTTACCTACTTTTAAAAAGTAAGTAAAAATCAATAACCAAATAGGTTCACTGGCTTATCGTGGCTTCCCCCCCCCTCCCCGCCCCCGCCCAATAAGAAACCAGCAACAACAAAAAATGGACAGGCAAGCTTAGCTGAAAACCTCAGTGTCTAGAGATGAATTGGATTTTGTTGCTACTAAGCCGGTTTACAAGAAATGCCGCAATCTGATACTCAGAGGCCAGATCTTTTTAATAATGGATGGATCAGCATTTAGGAAGCTATAGAAAATCTACCCAAGGCGAAACCTTGAAAGGCTTTAGTGCTGAGGCGATAGTTGAAGCAAATGATTTTGGAGTCTAGGAAAAAGCTGAAGAGATCATCTTTCCTGGGGCATAAACATACATGTTCTTTTAAGCTAATTGTCCAACTGACTCCTTCAAAGCAAAGTATTTTCAAATTACTCTACAAATTTGCGCCTTCAGATTCCTATCACTGAGATCCCACCAAACTTTCACTATATTCCTCATGTTGGAGTCCAACATACTTCCTAAAATATTTCACAGCGAATTGTGTTGTGTGCTTATTTGTACCAGCTCATAAGAGACAAAGAAAATGAAGTAATGATTACAGGCAGGGCTATTTCATGTGACGTCTGGAACTTTATTCTTTTTAAGTTCTATTTTGTGACAACTATGCACAATTGCAAAATTGTAGAAAAGGCCAGATTGACAACTATTTTGTTTTCCTCATCCACTCTACATTTTTTTTCTTCTACTGTGTAAAGTTCTTATCAAAGAAGGTTGGAGTAGACAATAGATTTACATTTTATTTAACCTGTACCTCTGAATGAATTCGTTTAAAACGGTGAATATTTTGTATAAATTAATTCCTTAATATTCTATTTCAGCTGCGATTTCTTATCTTAAAAGTCAATATTTTTACAGTAATCACATGTTTTGGAGAAAGTGCAGCCAGAGTGCTCTTTGGAGGCAAAGATGATAAAGCTTCACCTCACAGACTTCAGGCATGTTGCTATGAGGGGCTATTCCTTGGAGAGTGACATGATGCTCACAAGGGCAGAGGGTCACTGAAGGCAAGGAAGACCCTGGACAAGGTGGATTAACACAGCAACTGTTGAAACTAGCTCTTGTGTGTCAAAAAGTGTAAGGATGGCGCAGGATAGGATGAGGTTCAGATCAGTTGTTCATAGGATCGCTATGGGTCATACTCGACAGCACCTAACAAGAGCAAGCATATCTACAAAGAACAATATGGGGAAATGGATTTTATCCATCTTCTACATTTAATACATTATTGTTACAATAAAGTTCTTCACCTTATGGCTGTTGAGTTGAAATCAACTCATGGTTGACCCTCCATTGAGTTGTCAGAGGCTGTAAATGGCACAGGATATTACAAATTTGACCATACTGTTTTGATTGTTGTTGTTGTTATGTGCC
>NW_006399792.1:19986430-19990927 GCF_000299155.1 Elephantulus edwardii
CAAAGTCATATTTTGGCTCCTGTGGATTCGGTTTAATTTTCCTCAGCTTCAGCTTGAACTTGCATATGAGTAGTTGGTGGTCTGTTCCATAATCAGCTCCTGGCCTAGTTTTCACAGCTGATATTGAGCTTCTCCAGCGGTTTTTTCCACAGGTGTAATCGATCTGATTCCTATGCATACTATCAGGTGAAATCCATGTGTATAACCTGTGTTTATGTTTCTTAGAAAACGTATTTGCAATGAATAAGTCATTGTACAAAATTCCATCATTCTATCTCTAGCTTAGTTTAACCACATTTCTTAAAAGTCTATACACTCTATCAACTAAAGCAAAAAATTAACTATGGCAAAACACAAAGTATATTCTTTTGTCTCTGATCCAGGAATCTTAAACTCCATAAATCCATAAAACTATGGCATGGTAACTTGTTAGCTTGCAAGCAGGATGCAATCTCTGATTCGTCACGGTTCTTGGTAATCTTAGTGAAATTACCCTACTATCCATGCCCTACTGAGAGTAGATCCATTTCTTCCTTTCTTGTTCTCTAGGAACTTTACCAAGCTTTTCTTTCATCTTTTAATTTTATCTCTTCCTTTTTTCTGTGAAAGGTGATCACAGCCATATATAATACCTAAGATTTATGTAACTTAATTCATCAGATAAATATAATAAGATCTTTGGGTGTGTGTTTTTTTTTTTTTCTGGAGGACATGTTATAGCACACTTGTTTAAAAAAATGCTACAATTTAGCATATTTATTCCCTAAAACAAAACTAAACTGTCAAGCACAAAAACATAAAAATGAAGCAGGACTATCACTGAATTGCATATTTACTTTCTCAAAAATCTTGACTAATGGAAATCCTTTAGCATTTGATTTCAATTTTTAATTTCAAATTTATTTCTTGTTACTCTTTTTTGTATACTCAGTTTAGTAAATCTAACTATTTCAATATCCCAAAGCATGAAACTAGGCCATACTTGTTATTTCATTTTATTTATATGATTGAGATTCAATTCAAATACCACAATTTTTACCATTTTTACAATCTATGATTTTAATAGTTTTTAGCATATTCACAGAGTTGTGTAATCATTGTCACTGCCTCATTTCATAACATGTTTATCACCCCACAAAGAAACCCCAAGCCATTAGCAGTCACTTTCTGTTCTCCCCTTTTCCCGATCCTTGGCAACCAGGAATTTACTTTCTCTTTCCATGAACATGCCTATTCTGGACATATTCTATAAGAATAATCCTGGATGTGGCCCTTTGTCACCAGCTCCATTCACTTAGCATAATGTTCTCACAGTTGATTCTTTTTATCAATTAATAATATTCTAATGTGTGACTGTGTCATGTTTTGTTGACCCATGAGGTAACAGATATTTGTGGATTCCCCCCTCACTTTTTTTATATTATTAATAACACAGCTATGAACACTCCTGTTTAAGAGTTTTTTACAAATATGTTTTCTATTTCCTTAGATATGCCTGTTGTTATGTATGGTTGAGTCAGAACTTATAACTCAACTTCAAGAAGGTTTGTAGCAGCAGTAAATCACACAGGAGGAGACTGCCCATCCTTCTTCCTTGGAGTAGCTAATGGATTTGAATCACATGCCTTTGGGATTGCCGTGCAGCTTCTTACCACTGTTGTTATGTGCCATTGAGTCGACTGTGACTGATAACAACTTTCTGTGCAATAGCTCTGAACCCTGCTCTATCCTGAGCCAATCTCAATGTCTCTGACATACCTGTCCCCATTATCCCAGTTACTGTGTCAATCCAAATCACCCAGGGACTTCATCTCCTGTTTTATCCCTTCACCCTTCCAAGTATCATGTTCTTTTCCAAGGACTGGTCTGTCTTAGCAACATGCCCTAAGTATATGAGAATGAGTTTCAAAATGCTTGCCTCAAAGGAGCAACCTGATTTCACCCTCTCCAGGAGGAAACTGTTTGTTCCTTTGGCAGTCCATATGTTCAATACTGTTCTCCAGTACCACAACTCAGAGACATCAATATTTCACCTGTCATCTTTGGTTATTATATAGCTTTCTGATGCATAGAAATAAGTGCAAAAACTATAGTCTGGATTGGGTACACCTTAGTCTCTAGAGTGATATCATTGCTTTTCAGTACTCTGGAAATTTCCCTGACAGCAGATTTTCCTAATGCAAGTCATCTTTTAACTTCCTGACTGCTTGTTACCTAATAGGGAAGAGACTTTCATCTTACTACCAGGCCACCACCTAGAAGTAAAATTTCTGAGCACCATGCTTGAGACATTCATGTGTCGTTTTCAGATTCAGCTAAAGCCCCTCTCAATTGGGGTAGCACTTCAACTATTGCAATTTTAAGATTTCCTTACATAATGGAAAGCATGTAGCATTAAGAAAGAATTCGAACCTATGAGATAGTAGTCTTCAGGTAACCTTTGAGCTGTGTGATTCCATGAGTCCCAGTATATTAAAGTTCACTCCGAGGTGCTTCTTTTGGTTAAGAAATTTGCTTTTTAAAATATATGAATATAAGTAATGTTTCATAACAAAATTAAAATCATTCTTTACCAGCCGCACATATGCATGCACACTCAAATATGAAGGCCTTTTACTACTGCTCATGATCTTTCAAATCACTTGCTATGAATCTGAGAGCGGGACAATGAATAGGAACGACAGAAGAATTGATGCCTTTCCATTGCGATATTGGAGAAAAGTACTGAATATCCCACAGACTTCCAAAAGAACAAACAAATATGTCTTGAAGAATGCATCCAGAGTGCTCCTTGGAGGCAAAGATGATGAAGCTTCCGCTCACACACTTCAGCATATTGCTAGGAGAAGCTGTTTCTTGGAGAGGGACATCGTGCTTGGAAAGGTGGAGGATGACAAAAGAGAGGAAGACTTACAATCAGGTGGATTGATAGAGTGAATGTCAGAGATGTGAGGATGGCATGGGATAGGACAGGGTTCAGAGCTGTTGTTCACAGAGTTAGTATGAGTTGTACCTAACTCATAGACACCTAACAGCAGCATAGGAAGTTCAACCAGGTTACACCACATCTCACATACTGTGAGCATGTTTTCAGGAGGGACTAACTAGTGCTTGGGAAAAGACATCATGCTGGTAAAGGTCAGATTCTCAATAAGATAGATTGACACAGTGACTGTAACAATGGACTTGACCATATCAGAGATAGCAAGGATGGGGCAAGGCTCAGATCTGTTGTTCTTTGAGTCCCTGTGAATCACAGTCAACTGGACAGCACATAAAAACAACAACATAATTAAGACACAGGCACAGCATAAGATTTAAAAAAAAGTTACTGTGAGGATGACAAGAGATAGGGCAAGGTTTCATCTCATTGCCCATAGGGTCAGAGCTATGAGTCAGAGCTAACTCAGTAGCAACTAATAGCCACAGTTTTTTTGGACTGGCTTTTAACAGGACTATGATAAAGACATGACTAAAGAACTTACCCTTTAGGTTAATATTTTCTGTTCATGGTATTACTGACAAGCTGCCATTTGATCAGAGCTATTTGTCTCATGCATGGCACACAGAAGGGAACATATTAGACAAATTAAATTCTGCTTAGAATGTGGCATGCTAAATTGGCCATGGTTGGCTTGTTGGCAGTTCTTTAACAAAATAACTAATTCAGGCTGAGCTGCGAAAACACATCCTTGGCAGAGGATTTTTTTGGCATTTTCAGCCCTATTCGTTAAGTGGGGATACATTTTCCAAGGCCTTCATTAGCAAATGAAGGTGGGAACAATCTATTAGTCCTTGTAACCATCCATTTAGAACCAGGTCAGTACTGCTCCAAGGGCTGCCCTGGGAGATATGGCAGTGTGAGCATGCTTTCTGCTCTGTGGAAAACTCCCGCTCACAAAAGCAAATTTTACTACAAGCTTGCAAATCATGTCTATTGATTGTACACCATTTTTCTTATCTTATTAAACATCACATCATCAACCAAAATTATCCTCTTATTTGGGGTTCATTTTATATTAACTTCTACAATAGTTTGCATTTCAAGAGTTAGACTTACAGGACTGTTCCACAGAATAGAATGAATGGGATTTTCTCTCTTTAGAAAGGGCTTTCCACAGTACTTTACACTAGATCTTAGCCAAAAGGTCAAGAAGAAATATGTTTCCAAAGTACTTTAATGCAGGAAAAAAATCATCTGATTATCAGCGAGATAAGGCTTTGTGAAGTAGACAGAGATACAGCAGAGTAAGTAGCTCTAAGTCTAGAGTCAGGTTATTTAGTTTAAATCTTTTTTTTCAACTGTAAGTGAGGATAATAATAATAGAATCAAATTTCATAGTTCCCATAGTTGGGAACAGGGAAGAAGGATCAGTAGCTGGAAAACACAGGCTCCGTGAGAGAAATGAGGCTGGAGATAGAATGATAGAGTTCTGCACATTCAATAATTTATTCATTGCAAATACCTTCTATAAGAAACATAAATGCAGGCTATAC
>NW_006399792.1:19993042-19993839 GCF_000299155.1 Elephantulus edwardii
CACAGGGTAGAACAGTGTTTACAGCTCTTGTATATAGGGTCGCTATGAGTTGCAAATGACTTCATGGCACATAACAACAACAACAACAATTTCATAGACATAATGAATAAATAGATTAATGTACATATAATGCAATTATTTGGGGGCATATTTTAATAACTAATTAAAATGAGACATATTTTGTAAAATTTCTTAAAATTGAGTGTGTGTAGCAATGTTGAAAAATAAAGTAATAAATAGGAAATCTTTTCAAAATTTTCCTGCATTGAACTTCACTGACTCCTTGATGATTTTTATCTTAAATCTTAATCTTCTTTCTTAAACTCTAATTTTTGTTTTATTGGTTTTCATTCTATCACTCATAAACACTTTTTCATAATATCAATTACAATTGTCCAATGTCCTCATTTACATTGTCTTATCTGACATGTCCCTGTATCCCCCTTTCCTTTCACCCTTTCCATTCATTTGCTAAACTCTGTTCCCTCACGCTCCCCTCCACAGGGGTTAACACACCACAGTTTTTTCTATCCGTGTGTAAGTTTTTCTTTTTTGTTGCTGCTATGTGCCTTTGCGTTGCTTCCGATTCACAGCAACCCTATGTACAACAGTCCTAAACTCTGCCCTATCTTGTGCCAATCTCACTGTCTCCAACACACCTACTCCACTACCCCAGTCACTGAATCAATCCACCTCATAGAGGGTCTTCCTCTCCTGCGCTGTCCCTCCACCCTCTCAAGTATGACATCCCTCTCCAAGGACTGGTCCCTCCTTGCAACATGTCCAAAGTATGTCAG
>NW_006399792.1:19997989-20002403 GCF_000299155.1 Elephantulus edwardii
GCATACAGATTGAAAAGGTATGGAGACAAAATACATCACTGACGGACCCCCTTCTTGGTTTTGAACCATCCAGTGTCTCCGTGCTCTGTTCTGACGATGGCCTGTTGGTCCAAGTATAGATTTCGCATTAGCACAATCAAATGTTCTGGGATTCCCATTCTTCTCAGAGTCAGCCATAGGTTGTTATGATCCACAAAGTCAAAAGCCTTTGCATAGTCAATGAAGCACAGATAGACATTCTTCTGGTACTCTCTGCTTTCTGCCAAGATCCATCTTTCATTAGCTATAATATCCCTAGTACTGCGACCTCTTCTAAATCCAGCCTGTACATCTGGCAGTTCTCTGTTGACACATTGTTCCAAACGTTTTTGGATAATTTTCAGCAGAATCTTTCTTGTATGTGATATTAATGATATTGTTCCATAATTTCCACACTCTGTTGGATCACCTTTCTTTGTAATGGGAACTGCAGGGAAATTCCTGATACCCGAGTACTCAAGATGTGTGACTTCACCAAAAGTCAGACCACAGAGCTTAAGGAGACTTCTGGCTGTTTGACCGAACAGATAATGTAGAGATCCTGTACAGCCAGAGTGGGGATGTAATGAGGGCCCTGGACCAGAACCCCACCAATGCCAAGGTGCTCGAGGTGCTGGGAAGCCCTAAGAGTAATGAAATGAATGTGAAGGTCCCAGACTTGGAGCACTTCCTGCCCATGCTGCATACTGTGGCTGAGAATAAGGACCAAAGCACCTCTGAGGACTCTGCTGAGGGCCTTTGGGGGTTTGAAAAGGAAGGGAACAGAACTGTCATGGGCATTGGAATCCGGCAGGTCTGTGTCACACTGGATGAGAAGACGACAGAGGAATAAGTAGAGATGCTGGTGGCAGGGCATGAGGTCAGCACTGTCTGTATCAGCTATGAAGGGCTCATCTGTATGGTGCTGAATGATGACTGAGGGCAGCTCTTCCTGTGTTCCCAGAGCCCTGTGCCTTTTCCTGTGTGAGACTGTATGTAGTCTTGAAAGCCCCCTTTCCCGTCTTGTAATTCTCTCATAATGTTTGCCAGCAGCTTTCACCAAATAAACTTGATGTCTATGCTCAGGGTGGGGGTGGGGGGTGGCTGGGGGAAAGAAGAAAAAATAAAAAGAAGGCAAGGAGATGTCTGAAAATTTAAATGGTAGACTTGAAAGAACTACCCTCAATCAACTATCCCTCACTCACCATCTATCAACAGTCATCTTACTTGACTGAAATTGGCCTTGTCAGTACTGGAAGGCTTTAATTAGCATCATCACAACCACATATCCTTTATTAAACACTGAGGTACATTTATGGCATATTACTACATTGAACTACCATAGTAAACAAAATAGCAATACAGCTAAGTTAGATATAGCTTTAACGACAAAATTGTGCTTAACCTAAAGTATTTATGTGTCTGAGAGAGAGAGAATTAATTTCCTGGTTGTGTTATGGTTAAACACTGTTGTTTTGTTGTTGCTACGTGCCGTTGAGTCATAGGAAATTCATAGAAACCCTATGAACGAAAGTCCTCGACACTTGCATGATTTTAATTCTTTCTCCAGGTTCATAGGGTTTCCGGAGGCAAACTATTTCCAGAAGTGGATGCTACTCCTGCTTCCAAGCTTGTTTTAACCAGGGAGCTCCACTAAACACTGTCCACCATGGGTAACCATTATCATGTTTGACATGTTAGTGTCACAGTGTTCAGCTTCACAGCGACCACAAGTTGCCTCTGTACGGCAAGTGGACACACCAGGGCTATACCACCTAGAAGAATGTTTCACCTGAAACGATTAAAGACAGGCCTTAGGGTCATGGATTAGAGGCACCCAACTTCGGCATGGTAGCATCACATTCAGTCCACTAGGTCATCTGGTCTCTCTCCATGTTGAACAGTGCCATCAAATAATAGGTGACTCATAGCGACCCTATGAACGAAAGTCCTGGACACTTGTGTGACTTTCATCCTTTCTCCAGTTTCATAGGATTTCCAGAGGCAAGCTATTTCAGAAGTGGAGGCCACTCCTGCTTCCAATTAAGCACTAGGCTGCCAATTAAAAGGCGAGCATCAACACTCTTGGCACCAGCAGTCAGGAAATCAAAAGACAAATTACACTGGGAAAATCTGCTGTCAGGGACCTCTCCAGAGTGCTGAAGAACAAGACTATCAGTCTGGAAACTTAGGTGCACCTGATCCAGGCCATGGTTTTTTCAATTACTTGCTATGTGTCAGGGAGTTGGACAATGATTAAGGATGACAGAATAAGAATTGATGTCTTTGAGTTGTGGTGCTGGAGAAGAGTCTTGAAGATACCATGGACCACCAAGAAAACAAATAGCTCTCTCCTGAAGAAGGCAAAAGCAAATTGTTCCTTGGAGACAAGGATTTTGAAGCTCTGTCTCACAAACTATGGGCATGTTGCCAAGAAGGACCATTCATTGGAGAAGGCCATCATGCTTGGGAGGGTAGAGGGACAGCACAGGAGAAGAAGATCCTAGATGACACAGTAACTGGGGTAATTGAGGGCAAGTGTGTTGGTGACAGTGAGATTGGCTCGGGATAGAGCAGGCTTCAGAGCTATTGCACTTAGGGTCATTACAAGTCACAAACGATGGCACATAACAATGCAATAACAACAATCTAAACCCACCATCCACTCCACAGTGGAAAGATATGGCATTCTGCTTCCACATAGATTACAACTTTGTAAAGTCTATGCAGCAGTTCAACCAATTCTGTCCTATATAGTTGCTACAAATAGAAATCAAGTCAACCACAACAGATTTGCACGTATGTTGTCTATCTGTGTGTGTGTGTGTGTGTGAGAGAGAGAGAGAGAGAGAGAGAGAGAGAGAGAGAGAGAGAGAGAGAGAACGAGCGCGCGAGCGAGCGCACTCTGGTGGCTTAGTGGTAAGGTGTGCTGCCAAATTCAAAGGCACACAGTTCAAAATCATCAACTGCTCCTTCAGAGATAGATGAGCAAGAGGGGCAATCTCTCCTCTCATGAGAAAAACAAAAACTTCTGGAGGGACAGCTATGAATATTTGTTCTGACTCAATGGCATATAATAATACCACCACCATACATTTAGTTTTGTGGCTGTTATGTGCCATTGAGTCATTTGCGACTCATAGTGAGTGACTTTAAACACAAAAGCGCTGAACCCTGCCCTGTCTTGTGCCAGTTTCACTGTCTCTAATGCATATACCACTGTCCTAGTTACTGTGTCAATCCATTTCATCTGAGGTCTTCCTCTCCTGCACTGCCCCTCCACTCTTCCAAGCATGATGTCCTTCTCCAAGGATCCGTCCCTCCCAGAAACATGCCCCAAGTAAGTGAGATGGAGTTTCAAGATGTTTGCCAAAAAGGAGCAAGTTATTTCCACCCTTTCCATGACAGATCTGTTTAGTCTTGGCTATCCATGGTAAAGTCACATGTTTCTATGTATAATTATAAAGCCCCTGGTTGGTGCTAACAGTTAAGCTGTGGGCTAGCAAAACTTAGCACAACTTTTTACGAACTACAGCCAGAGCTGCCCTTTGGTAAAGTGTCTCTCTCTCACTGCCTCGAGTCAGAACTGGCTTGTAGCTGACTCTCTAGTGAGTTTTCAGAGGCTATAAATGGCAAAGGAGAAGACTGCCCATCTTTCTCCCTAGGAGGAGCTGAAGTGGGGTGAGGTAACCATCAATGAGTTGGATTAATATGATAGCCAAAACAATGAACTCAAACAGAGGGCTGATTCTGGAAACGGCACAAGACCAAGGGTCACCATGACTGAGTGCCAACTTCACAGCAAATAAACCCCATGTTACAATCTCACTTGGAACCCCACATGGCAGACAGATTCATTTCTTGCCTTTCACTTGATAAAACATATAATTTTTTAAAAAAATGAAGAGAGACTATTCTTGTCCTGCTTTTTGTTGTTTTTTTTTTTATTTTGCATTCTGCCTATGTTAGTGTCATTTTTACTTTGTTTCAGTAGTTTTTGCAAAATTTATGATTTCAAGCTTAGAGTTCCCAAGAGAATTGTAGGGTTCGAGGTTTGGTGTGGGGGTGGGGTGGGGTGTGTGTGTTGGTGTTGCTATTGTTCAGTTTGGTGTGGAGGTTTTTTTAGTTCGTTTTCTGACAATTAGAAAGTAAGATTGATTACCTGCATCCAATCAAAAAGTTGCTTTTCAAAAAATGCATTATTGTTTTGGGGGAGAGGGTAGGCAGGAAGAAAAGTGCAACAATGAATGACAGGAAACCCTAAGTCTCTGTAAACTTTCATTAAAACTAATCTTATGGAAACAACCTATGTGTCCATCAACAAATGAATGGATAGAGAAGTTGTGATATATTCACATAATGGAATACTACGCTGCATTGAAAAACAAGGAACTCA
>NW_006399792.1:20002812-20010819 GCF_000299155.1 Elephantulus edwardii
AAAGTTTTTTTAAAAATGAGAAAAAACCCAAACAAACTAATTTTTAAAAAATGTATTATTGTTTATCAAACGGGTAAAAGTTTCCAGGGAACAGTAAGTTCTGTCTTTATACAGGTGAAAAATGTAACAGAGTGGACAGTGAGTCTGTGCCTGATACTTACAGACACCCCTCTCAGTTTATGAGGACACATGTCTACAGGGGAGAAGATATTTGATTCCTATGGCAGTTTCTGAAGCCAAAATTTCTTTCACTGATAAGAATAAATTGTACTATGTCTTGAAAAGTCACAGGGTAAGTAAGGAGCAACCACACAAGAGGAAGAAAACAACGGGAGAAGAACAAAATGATTTTGCTTTCAGTTTCTCTGATTAGGCTGTGATAATGCCCTCTATAGAACTGTCCACCACTGCCTGCCGGGAACAGACCCGCTGTGACCTGAGCACCTTGGTGACAAAAGGCAAACAGTGCCAAATTCAATTTTAGCTGGTCCTTGAAAAGCAGAGGGGGGGAAAAAATTCCTCAAGGAGCCTGCTGAAAACACCATACAAATCCTACATTTTAAATTTTCGATATTTATGATTTTATCTTAACATTTTATGATATAAAATGAAGAAAACTAGATAAAGACAGGAGGTGATAAACATATAAAGGTCCTCCATGTTCTTAGTTTCTTCATAAAGTCCTGGGAACTTAACCTCCTCCTTGGATCCACTTTAAAACCCAATTTCCAAAAGTGACATTGTCCTACTTGTCACGGCATAAGCATTTTTTGAGAGGAAACAAAAATAACAACTCTATCAGTTTTTTATGAATTTTGTATTTTTTTTTATTAAAAAATTTAAAATTACTATTAAAGAGTAAAAACATGCTCTCCACTCCCTTCCCAATAAAACAGAGTCAACTGCCGTAATTTTATTGTGATTCATGGTGACACTATATTTATAGATATGAACCACTTCCATATGGTTTTATTGGCTGTCATCTTTCAAAAGCAGATTGCCAGACTTCTCTTCCAAGGCACCCCTGGGTGGATTCAAATCACTAGACTTTTGTTTAGTAACTGAGCATTTAATAATTTGTGCCACCTAGGTACTGACTCCTGATAGTTCAATAATCTTTATTTTACAACAACCTCATTCAGAGAGAGAGAGAAGGACTTGGTCTTTTTTTTTTTATGATGAGTTGATGTCTATGTCTGTCACATCAGGTTCTCTGAGAAGCAGATGCCCAGGTATAGTCAGATATGCAAGAGTTATATTGGGGACAACCTCTGTGACAGATAAAGGTCAAGGGATAGGGAATAGGAGGGGAGAGATTTCTAATCACAGCGCAGGTCTGGTACTTGTTAAAAAAATTTATTAATTTTAATGAACATTTACAGAAATTTTGGGTTTTCATTCATTCATTGTTGCACTTTTTCTTTTACCATGCCCCCCATCCCCAGTTCGCTCCTCTCTTTGAAAAGCAGGTCTGATACTTTTGAAAGGAGAGAGGGAACACCGACTCTCATTGTCCCAGTTACTGTGTCAATCCATCTCATGCAGGGTCTTCCTCTCCTTTGCTGTCCCTCCACCCTTCCGAGCATGATGTCCTTCTCCAAGGATTGGTCTATCCTGGCCACAAGTATATGAGACAGAGCTTCAAAATCCTTGCCTACAAGGAGCTGCCTGGTTTCACCCACTGCAAGACAGATCTCTTTGTTCTCGTGGTGGTCCATGGTATGTTCAATATTCTTCTCCAGCACCACAGCTCAAAGGCAAAAATTATTCTATTGTCATCGTAGTCCCTAGACTGACATCATTACTCTTTAGTACTTTGGAGAGGTCCCTAATGTCTTTTAATTTCCTGGCTGCAGGTGCCAAGATTGTTGATTGTGAAGCCAAACAAACTAAAGCTGTTAACAATCTTAATTTCTTCACCATCTATCATGGTGCTGCTTCTCAGTGCAGTGGTGAGAATCTTTGTTTTCTTGATGTTGAGTTTCAATCCATATTGAAGGCTGCAATACTTGACCTTTTGCAGCAAGTGGAGTTCTGTCAGCTGTGTATCGAAGGTTGTTGATGAGTCTTCCTCCAATCCTGATGCCACATTCCTCTTCATAGAGTTCAGCCTCCCAAATGATCTGTTCCACTTACAGATTGAAAAGGTATGAAGACAAGATGCATCCCTGATATACACCTTTCCCAATTTTGAACCATGCAGGGTTTCCTTGCTCTCTTTTAAGAATTGTTTACTGACCCAAGTATAGGCTTCTCATGAGCACAATCAAGTGTTCTGGGATTCCCATTCTACTCAAGATAAATCATAATTTGTTGTGATGGACACAGTCAACTGCCTTTGCATAGTCAATGAAACAGACATCTCTCTGGTTACCCTTTGCTTTTGACCAAGATCTATCTGACACTGGCGATAATGTCTAATGCCACAGCCTCTTCTAAACTCAGGTTGTGTTTCTGGTAGTTCTCTGTCAAGTTCCATCTATGTTTTTTTGAATCTTCAGCAGGATTTTGTTTGGGTGTGACACTGTTAGAGCATTTTCACACTCTGTCGGGTCACCATTTTTTGGAATGGGAATAAATATGGATCTCTTCCAGTTAGTTGAACGAACAGGTAGTTGTCCTCCAGATTTCTTGGCAAAACCTGGTGAGCATGTCCAGAGCAGTATCTATGTGCTGATATATGTCAATTGGTAGGTACACGATAAGTTTCTGAGGACTTGTTTTTTTTGCCAGTTCCTTCAGAAGAGCTTGAACTTCCTACTTCATGACCACAGGCTCTTGCTCATATGTTGTTTCATGAAATTCTGTGTCAGCCAATTCTTTTTGGTACAGTGACTCTGTGTACTCCTATCTTCCTGAAGCTTGAATTTGTTCTTGGATCCTTCAGCTTAAGAAATGCCCAACGAGTTTGTTGCTTTTGATGTTCCGACTCCAGTTCTTTGTACATTTCATTATAATACTTTGCTTTTTCTTTCCAAACTGCCCTTTGAAATCTTCTGTTCATCTGCTTAACTTCCCGCTTTTTTCTCTTTGCTTTGGCTTCCTGGTGCTCTAATGCAATATTTAGAGTCTCTTCAGACATCCATCTCAGCCTTTTCTTCCTCCTCTCTCTTTGTAATGACCTTTTACATTATTTATGAATGACATTCTTGATGTCCTGGTATTTGGCTATTTTAAATTGGATAATCATATGGTCTCTTATGCTAAGAATGACAAAAGAAGGGAATGGAGTCACTTTCATCACCAAAAAAAATTAACATTTCAAGACATAAATATACAATGTGGTATTAAATTACTTTAATTAAAATTTAACATACACTAACATAAGTACTAATATATACATATCACAAAACACAGATCAAACTGTCTTTGTTTCTGTTTCAGGACATTTAAAAATCTCTATCTCAATCTCTATTCCTATATCCCCTGTGATCTTTCCCTTTCTTGATGACTCTTCTCATTCTTTTTCCATTTAATTTTTTCTTTCTCTTTTCCTCCTCAAAAGTGTCTATTACCTAGGTAATACTTAATAACTGTGTACTTAAAAACTGCAATAAAATCTTTATTTCCACTAACGTGTTAAACCTCACAATACCATATGAGGTAATGACTACCTTCTATCTCAGTTTTGCAAAGATGAACACAAAGGGACAGAACTCACAAGTGACAGAGAGGTAGAATTTGAACCTAGATACTGTGATTCTGGAACCTGTGTTCTTCAGCACTGCCTACTCAAAATTTTCTATAAAAACGACTAATATCTCTCTCTCTCTCTCTTTCTCTCTCTCTCTCCCCCCAGTAGCCTAGTGGCAAGAAGCTGTGCAGTAATCCCAAGGGCACATTGTAACAGCACTCTTCGCACTTCTTCCCAGTGATTCTCCTTTCCACTTACCTGTCTACCTCATACCTTTCTGCCTTGGGAGCTCTCTCCCTGGAAACGTATGGCCCTTTTGATCTTGTATGCTTGCTTTTTTCCTAAGAAGTATGTACCTCTTCTGATCCCTTGTGCTACTGGTCCATGTACAGCAATATGTACTTCTTGGTGTTATTTATTGTTCAGCTTAAAATTCTGTCTACTGTTTGACTGAGAGTCTAGCCATTTGGGTCAGTCAGTTCAAGTTTCAAAGCCTGATTAAGGACAATAGCCTCAGGGGCTCCATTAGTCTCTATCAGATCAGCAAGCCAGGTCACTTCTGTGATTTTTTTCAGCTTACTTCTATGTTTTTCTCATGCTTTATCCAGGACTCTCTACTGTGGCTTCTTTTAGAACTGGCAGCAGTGGCAGCCAGGCAACACCTAGCTTTTGTAGTCACAGGAGAGTGCAGGTACATGGTCCTTTGGACTATTTCTGACCTATTTGACTTCCCCCTTCCCCACCTCCATCTTTGCTCCAGAAAATGAGAGACCAACAGTTGCACCTTAGATGGTTTGTTGGTAAAAATTTTTTTTGGTAAGCTTTTAAAAATTATCTTTATTTTATATGGGTTTGCATACAAAATTTGTATTGTTGGTAAATGTTTAAGACCTTACTTGCGATTCATCAAAGTGGGATGTAGAACACTCTTTTTGAGGACTATGAGTTATGTCAGTTGGTTTTGATATTTCCAAGGAAATAGCATCAGTTTCAAGACTAGCATTCTTTTATACCATTCCAGATATATCTGGGTGGTATAAGCACACAGCTACTAGTTAAAAGGTTGATGGTTCAATCCCTAGAGGCACCTCTTTTCTAAAGATGACAGCTATCAAATGCCCAAGTATCAGTTCTACGTTGAAAAACATGTGATCACCAATAGATGCAACTGCTTTGGGTTTGCTGCACTACTAATACAAACTTTTGTATTTAGCAAAAGGATCAAAAAGTACCAAGGCATTAGACTAGGATTTTGGTGAGTTTTGTTTGTTTGTTTTTTATATTTTAGCTGCTGCTGGTAGACTCACAGCCTTTGGGTTAGCACAGCTCTCCAGACTAGCCATCTGAGCTCCTTGTGCATTAGCCTAGAAGAAATCATGACTCAGCATTAGTGAAAGGAAAAGGCGGATCCGTGCTACCATCTCCGGGTGTGCGTGTTGCCGTCCATTGAATTTTTCCCTCCATGCACCGCTCCAGCTTGATTCTGTTTAGTGAATGTGTCCTGATGACAAGTGGATGAGTGAATAAAAGCTCCCCGCTGAAGCGCTGTCACAGCGGCTCAACCTAGCTCCTTGGGACTTTGGCAAGTGGAAGAATCCTTTGTCTTCAGGCTATGACTGGAGTGGAAAAAAATCCCAACTATTCGACTGTGTAGCATGCCTTAATGGGGAAAGTCTAATGAGGAATGCAGTCTTTGAGGGGAGGGGCGAATCTAGCTTTAAAAACTCCTAACACATTATCACTGTATAATTCTACACAATTTTAACTAATAGGCTTCAAACAGCAAACCACCGATTATGTTACTATTTTACCCAGATTAATGGCCATGGTTGATGCTTTTCTTCACTGGCTGTGTTCAAAGGGACCCTGACCTGTTGTAATCAAATGTGTAGGCAAAAACATCTCTATTCTTCATGGATTCTATGGAGGTAGCAGGAATAAGGGAATAAAAGAAAAGGCAATTTTAAGCTCCCAAGTGAACTGCAGTCATTCTAGGCCATTTCCAATGCTCGCCTGCCCCTCTTCTCTTGCTGCTGGCCTGTTAATGGATTCCTGCACTTGACAACGTGAGCAGCAGAGCTGGACCCCAAACCAAAATAGCTCTCAGTTTTGAACCATTTTTTAAAGTATGTAGCACTCTTTTCCAAACGCCAGAACGCAAAATCCCCTTACAATTATTTCTCTATAAAATGAAAGCATACTTCATTTGTATTTAAAATGTTTCCAAACTGGAAAGAATAAAAGGACAAAGAGGGCTGCAGTACTTGGTAATGTACTCAGTGAAATGTTCTAAATGTTTTGAGTGTATATGTAATTAGGGAGTGGAAAGAGTGAATAAACCTGATAACATGTAAAATTGTCTAAATTTTAATGATACCACAAACTATTTTTAAATTCATAGTAACCATTATTACCACAGAATTACATTGTCATTTTAGACCTTTTAGGAAAACAGATAAAAAATTATTAATACCATGAATCACACATACTACTTTGATATAAAGAGAGATATAGATAAGTGCTCTACCAAATTTTGCCAAAAAATACTTAAAAGCATATGTACATAAAATTGAGAGTTCTTAGGCATATTAATTAATAATCTGCTCATAAAATAAATATTTCCATGCTGATATATGTATTATATCTGCATCATTATTTTATTGGCCATAGGGTTGGAGTGAAATTTTTCCAACTTTTTGCTCTTTTAAAGACAAAATAACAGCACATATATTTTGCATAGTTATTTCCTGAAGATAAACCCAGAGATACATAATTTCTTGGAATTTATACTTTTAAGATAGCTAATGTGAGTTGCTCTTCAAAGTAGACTAAACTAATTAATATTTTCATTAAAAACATGAATGGGGCAAAATATATATGCAACAAATGACTATTATTGCTACTTTCAACCAACAATATTAATGACTATAAATAAAATCTCCTAAACTTGAGAAATCAGATAATTTGCCTAATTAAAGCTAGAATCTTAAGTCTAAATTAAGTTTGTATTGCCTATTTACAAAATCTTTCTCAAAATAAATATATACATTAAAAACTTAAGACAAAAGCAATTAAAACACATACCTATAAAAGAATAAAAATTTTTTAAAAACCCCAAAAAACATGAAATTGCTTCCGAAGAGTGAACATTAAATCTCTTCTTTATCCTTTTCAATCTTATAGGTAAAATTTTGTTTATATATTTTTAATTTTTATGCCCTCAATTAATAGGGAGAATAATCACATATTCCTTGATCGTTTGTTATTCTTGTGAATTTAACGTTCATGTTCTTTGTCCATTTTGCTTTTTTGTATATGAGTTTTTATCCTTATTGCTCTCTCTTTTCTCTGCCATTTAGACAGTTCAGCTCAGGGCTGACCCTCCAGTTAGTTTCCAGAGTGGTAAGTAGAAGGGAGAAGAGATTGCCTATCTCTCTCCTGGAGAGAAGTTGTCAAATCTCTCATTTTGTCTTCACATTTTTTTGCTTTCATTATCATCTTCCCCTTTTCTAAATTATATAGATATTTATCTAGATTTCATTTCATAGTTTTATAAATTTTTAATAATATAGGTGCTTTTAGAGATTTTTAATATTATAACTACTACAGAAAGACCTCTGGCGGCCTAATAGCAAGAAGCTGCTGCAATCCAGAAGGCACATGGTTCAAGACCACCAGCTGCTCCACGGTCAGTCTCCTCCTATGCGAATAACTGCCTCTGAAAAGGCTCTGGAGGGTCAGCTATGGGTCAGTTCAACAGTATACAAGAACAATAGAAGAGAAGCTCTGCTAATGTAACTGATTAAACATTGGGTTGTTAAGGGATGGTAGTGGTAGTTGTCAGGTTCAATTGAAAGGATTACAATTCATAGTAACTTTGCAAACAACAGATGGAAACCTTGCCCTATCATATTGCGCCATCAACATGATCTTCCCCGTTGACCATTGCTCTAGCCACTGTGTCAATCCATTTCCTTTAGAGTCTTCGTCTGCCTTTCCCAGCATGATGTCTTTTTCCAGGGACTGTCCCCTCTTGACAACACGCTCAAAGAATGTGAGATGAAGTTCCACCATCCTTGCTTCTAAGAAGCACCCTGGTTCTCAAAAATAGATTTGTCTGTTCTTTTGGCAGTCCATGGAATAGAAGATAGGTGGTTGCAATCCACCAGTCATTTAATGGAAGAAAGATGAGACAGTTTGTTGCAGTAAAGAATTACAATCTTGAAACTCTACAGGTTGAAATAGCATGACTACAGAGGGTGGGGTCTACAGAGCAATTTCACTGATTTCACATGCAAGCAAGATTTTACTGAAAATTATCCAAAACTGACTGGAACAGTACATCAACAGAGAACTACCAGAAGTCCAGGCTG
>NW_006399792.1:20011842-20015177 GCF_000299155.1 Elephantulus edwardii
TGGGATGGGAGTGTCAGAGACAGTGCGATTGGCACAGGACAGAGCGGAGTTTAGGGCTGTTGTACATAGGGTCGCTATGAGTCACAGGCGACCGAACGGCACATAACAACAACAACAACAACATTAAAAAAAATACATGCCACTTTTTACATCTAAATCTTTAACTACTCTAGCCGAATTTTAGAAAGAGAACCTAGTTTTCATCTTTCCTAGTCCCAGTAGGGAGCTCTTGTAGCCCACTGGTAAAGAGATGCACAGCCAACTCAGAGGCATGTGGTTCAAATCCACCAGCTGCTGCATAGGAGAAAGATGGACAATTACCTCCTCTGTAATTTACTGTCTCTTAAAACTCACTGGAGGGTCAGCTATGCGTTGATTGCAACTAGACAGTTACATAACAGTAACAAGTCTTAATACCATTATAAATAATTATTTTCCTGTTGATTATTTTTATCATATGTCTACTTTTCACCATATGTTGCTGAATGCCATTGACTCAATTCTGACTCAGTGGTCTAATATAACAGAGAAGACTTGTTTCCTTGGGTTTCCTAGGCTACAATCTTTGTAGGAGTAGATCACCAGATCTTCTCTCTTACTGACCAGCTGTGAGGTTTGAACCACCAAATTTTCAATTAGTAGCCAAATGTTTAACCACTGCATCACCTATTGTATATGTTTACATTTCTAGAGCTTTTCTTTTGATCCCAGGTCCCACTGTGAAGTCAAGTGTTTCTACCTCCATATCACACTTACTCTTAAGGTATAACTTATATGCAATTTTTGGCAATTCAGTGAGATTTGACAAATGTAAACATCCAAATAACCTATACCAGTATGGAGATCTAGGTCACTTCCATCACCCTAGGAAATATTTTGAGCCCTTAATGACTTTCCAACCACCCTCATCCCAGGTATAAACATTGTTCTGATGTTTGGTTAACTTTACCTGTTCTAAAAAGTCATAAAAAAATGGAATCCTCCAGTATACATTCTATTATGTCTACTTCCTCTCTCTCTGACCATGTTTCTACATCCATCCATGCTGGTGTGTGTTACTCTGTTTATTCTTTTTCATGGCTGAGTAGTATTCATAATATGAACATGCCACGATTTCTTATCATTCCCATCTTATCAGACAAGTCCAATGGCACCTCAGAAGAAAGGCCTGGAAATCTTCTTCCACAAAGATTATAGCCAATAAAACGTGATGGAGCAGTTCTATTCTGTAGCACACAGGACTGCCATGAATCTGAGTAGGTTTGGTCATTAGACATTGGAGAAATGGTTTCTAGTTTGGGACTACTATGAATAAAGATGATCAAAACAGTCTTTTTGTGGACAAATGTTTTAAATTCTCTTAGATGATCACACTTTTTAATACTGGTGGTGGTGGTATGTGCTGTCAAGATGGAGTCGACTCATAGCTGACCCTCCAGTCAGTTGTCAGAGGCAGTAAATCACTGTCTAAATTGAGGAGTAATGAGAATTAACATGTGTCTGATATGTTAAGAATGAGGAATGTGCATCAGGATTGGAGGAAGGCTCATAAAAACATGCGTTATGCAGATGACATAACCTTCCTTGCCGAAACTGGGGAAGATCTGTATCACTTGCTGCAAAAGGTCAAGGACTACAGCCTTCAATATGGATTGAAGCTAAACATCAAAAAAATAAAGATTCTCAACTCTAAGCTGATTGGCAGCACCGTGGTAGACAGATTGAGATTGTAAATAGCTTTAGTTTGCTTGCCTCCAAAATCAACACTCTTGGTACCAGCAGCCAGAAAATTAAAAAATGACTTGCATTGGGGAAAGTCTGTGGTCAGATTCATTTCCAGTATACCAAAGAGCAACAGTGTCAGTCTGGAGACTAAGGTGCACCTGATCCAGGTCATGGTCTTCTCAATTACTTGTTATGCATCAGAAAGCTGGAGAATGACTAGGGATGGTAGAAGGAGGATTGATGCTTTCAAGCTGTGGTGCTGGAGAACAGTAGTAAATATACCATGGACTGCTAGAAGAACATAAAAGTTCATCCTGGAGAGGATGAAACTAGACTTCTTGGTGGCAAGGATTTGGAAGCTCCATCTGACATATTTTGGACATGTTGCAAGAAGGAACCAGTCCTTGGAGAGAGATAATATGCTTCAGAGGGTAGAGGGACAGCACAAGAGAGGAAGACTCTCAATGAGATGAATTGACTCGGTGACAGGTAATGGGGGCAGGTGTGTCAGAGACAGTAAGACTGGTTCAGGATAGAGAAGGGTTCAGAGCTGTTGTATGTAGGGTCATTTTGAGTCACAGATGACTTGATGGCACATAACAACAACATAATTGGTAAAATCTCTTATGTCCCTCAAGAAAGATTTTTTGTTCTGGTCAAAAAGGATTTCATATTTCTATGTTCATTCTTATAATTTTTAATACAAATTAAAATTTATTCTTTCCTTCATATTTCTTTATTATTTTTGTCTTTCAAATGGAAATGTCTGATTTTTTTTTAAAAAAAGAAATGTTGCGTTCCGTTATCTTCCTGAATTTATTTCCTATGTATTTGACTATGAACTATTTTCAGTATTTATTATACTGAGGATATTTTTTTCCCAGAAGAAAATGTCAAAGAAGTTAAACTTTCTTGACTTAAAGTATTAGGTTATTCTGTCCCATTCTGCATCCATTATTGCACTCCCTTAAAATCTGCAGTCTCTCCTGTCAACAACTCCAATCATTACTTCTTTTTTTTTTTGTTAAGTATAAAACTTTGTTTGTTATTGTTATATACTTTCAAGTCAGAACCAACCCATAGCTGACCTTCTGCTGGGATTTCAGAAGTTAATTGCACGGGAGGAGAATGCCCATCTTTTTCCTGAGGAGCAGCTGGTGGTCTGGATCCACATGCCTTCGAGATTGCAGCACAGCTTTTTGCAGCTAGGCCACCAGAGCTCTCTCATAAAACTTTAGAGATATCAAAAGTGAACTTTGAATGGGAAATGTGATTTGCACCTTTCAAGAATACACTTTAAGTCTAGTGTGCATGAGACTTGTAAAGCAAAAGAAATTTAAAAATTAAGGTGTTTTTGATCAGTTAGCAATCCATCATTGCTTTCCACAAATATATGCACCACTACACATTAGCAGTCAAATATATTAACACCCTTCCTGTCAGCTGATTTGATTTTAGACAGTTTAGCTGATTGGATTTGGCCTCGTATTTAAAAAGGCTTTTGCTGCCAGTCTGGGACAGCCTTTTTAACAAATGGTGTTGGCAAAATTGGAAAAATATCTGCAAAAGACTCAAGCAAGACCCACACCTCACTCCATACACAAAAACCA
>NW_006399792.1:20019089-20019702 GCF_000299155.1 Elephantulus edwardii
GGGTATACATATATCTAATTGGATGGCCTCATATTTAAAAAGGCTTTTGGGGGGGAAAAAGGCTTTTGGGTCTGCTGGGCCCTTGGGCCTAGTTATTATGGATCTCCTGAATAAAACAAGCTTGGAGCAGAGTGGCATCTACTTCCAAAAAAAGCTTGCCTACAGAAACTCTACGAACTTGGAGAAAAGATTAAAGTTGTTTGTTCAAGACTTTTATTCATAGAGTCTCCATGGGTCGTCTATGAATCTACTGCACTTACTTAACAACTACAAAATAATGGGAGGATAGCAAGGAATTTCTGTGTATATCTCCCTCCCACTCACTGCTGCATTTTATCATTCTATTAAGGATCCTTGACCACTTATCAGAGAATCAGAAGATTCCAATAGGCAGCCCAGAATGACAAAGCAAAATAATACAATGAAATGTGCGAGGAGCTAGAGTTGGAAAATCAGAAGGGCCGAACTCGTTCAGCATTTCTTAAGCTCAAGGAACTGAAGAACAAATTCAAACCTCAAGGTGCTACAATCAAGGATGCTTTAGGCAGAATGTTAAATGATCCAGGAGGTATCAAAAGAAGATGGAAGGAATATACTGAGTCATTGTATCGAA
>NW_006399792.1:20021217-20042380 GCF_000299155.1 Elephantulus edwardii
ATGTCAGAGGCAATGAGATTGGCACAGGATAGAGCACGGTTTAGGGCTGTTGTACACAGGGTCGCTATGAGTTGCAAACAACTCGACGGCACATAACAACAACATAACAACAACATTAAGGATCCTAGCGACAAAGAGTTATGCTGTCAACCCAAAAACATGTGGTTTGAATCCACCAGCGACTCCTCAGGAGAAAAGATGGGTAATCTCTTCCTGTGCATTTTATAACTTCTGAAAAACTGCTGGGGGGTAAGCTATGAGTCAGTTCCAACTCAACAGCAATGAGTTTGAATTTTTTTGTTTTATATTGGACGTAAGAGCAGTCAGCTAGGATAGCTGTCACAGGGCCAGGAGGGTAGCTGGGCATTATCATTGATTGAGAGGCTCCCACTCTCAAGGAGCACATATCTCCTGCATGGCTTCATCACGTATAAGATGATCTTTGGAAAATAATTCCTTCTCTACCCATCACTTTGAAAATGCTTTTTTGTCTTTGTCTTTGCCTTCTAATACCAGCAGTTTGAATCTACTAGCTACTCCGTAAGAGAAAGATGGGCAGTCCCCTCTTGTAAAGATTTACAGTCTTGGAAACTCACAGTTTGCTAAATTGGAGGGATACTGATGCAGAATCAACTGGACAGCAGTAGGAATGTTATACTTCTGCAGTGTCTTAATTTTTTCTCTATTAATATACTAAATGACCTCAGACTCTACTGAAGAATAAAATACCGTGCATAGTAATTTGACAGTTTTTTCTTAAAATTTACTTTACAGTGTTTTGCTTTCCCAGGGTACAAAAGGAAGCTCTGGTGGCCTAGTTGCTAGGGAGCTGCACTGCTGATGTAAAGTCAGTATCTCTTTGATGGCTGGAATCTATCAGCCACTCTTCAGGAGAAAGATGGTCAGTCACCTTCTATGCAGTTTACAGTCTCAGAAACTCCCTGGAGGGTTAGCTATGAGTTGGTTCCAACTTGACGATAATTAATGTTTTTGTAAGGATACTACATTTAATTTCTCCACAGATATATGTCGCAAAACTGACCATAGGGCTTTAAGATTATAGAACTTTCATAATCAAGAATGCACATTTTCTTCCTTCAAATGAGGTGGTTTTGTTTCATTACCAAACTGCCTTCACAACAACTTTTTAAAATGAGATTTTAATGAAAGTTTATACACAACAACTTTTAGATGACACAGATATGTTTAAAAATCTGCAATGGACAGACATATAAAGAAATGCTCCAAATCACTGGCAGTAAGAGAGATGCAAATCAAAACCATAATAGATACCATCTCACTCTAGGAGCAGTGGCAAAGTTTAAAAGGACAGCAAGTAATAGATGTTGGAGAGGATGTGGTGAGATAGGAACTCTTATATACTGTTGGTGCGACTGTAAAATGGTACAACCACTCTGGAAGGCAGTTTGAAACTTCCTCAAAAAGCTGAACATAGAACTTCCATATGACCCAGGTATTTCATTGCTAGGAATTTATCCCGAGAAAAATGAGAATTGAGGTTCAAATGGAGATTTGCACACCAATGTTTATAGTAGCATTATTCATCATTGCAAGAACTTGGAAACAGCCCAGATGTTTCAACACAAATAAATGGATTGAGAAGTTGTGATACATTCATACAGTAGAATACTGTGCAGCATGCAGGAGCAATGATTTTGTAAAACACTACATAACTTAAGAGGGACTGGAAAGCATTCTGCTGAGTGAAATAACTCAGCCCCACAAGGGCAACTACTGTATAAAACAATTATTGTAGAATGAGTCTGAGGATCCAAGGGTGGGGGGAGGGTGAAAGCAGAGGGATGAGGATGGGTGGGGATGAAGTGGGGTGTTCATCATAAGGTGACACAATTCGATGGGTGTGGGGTGAAGGAAATGGGAAGGATCTTGTGTAAAAAACAATATATTTGAACTGTGTAAATAAATCAGTATAAAATGAAAACAATTAAAAAGCAAGAAAAATCTGTGACTTACTGCCACTGAAAACCCACTGGAGAGTCTGCTCTGACATGATGGTACCTAACAATATTAGCTGATGGACATCAGGCTAGTTCTACTTTTTGGCTATTGTGCCTTCTGCCACCATGAGTATTTGCATAAAAAACTTTGTGTGGAGATACATTTTAATTTCTCTAGGATATAAATTTAGGAACAGACTTACTGAATCATATTGTAACTGTGTATAGCATCTTCAGGAACTGTCAGATTGTCTTCCAGAAACATTGTACCACATATACTTGTACTGATAATGTATGAAGATATGTGTTTTTAATCCCCATCAAGTGATAGCATAGAGAGGACAAACAAGGGGCTTTTTACTCTAAGTAGAATGCATCTTTCCCCCTAATTTGTTTGAGAGATGCCAGGATGGGTGAGGATTTTCCTTGGACCTACTTTCTGAATCTCTTCTTTCTGATTCCACAGCCTTCTTGCAGCTAGATCAGGTGGTAGTTATGCTCTATAATCAATTCCATTAGATTAACATGAATGTAGACCTGCCAAGACCACCTCCCTCATTTTAGGTAAACATTTCTCCCTGTATGTACACACACACACACACACACACACACACACACACACACACACAATTTTCTTAAACCCTTGTTAACTCCCATTAAAACAATGGAACAAATACTTGTCTCCCTTGCCTATAATTCTCAAATACAGCATGTGTTTATTGCACTCCTATTCTGACTTCAGACTATTATAATAGTGCTCAAACTGAAAGAAAGAATGTCTTTTGCATTATTATACTCCAAGATGAATTTTAAAAATGAAGATTGGAAGCAGATCTAGTTTCTCTTGAACTACTAATTTCAAATTCTGAATGACTAATAACATGAATTCTATTGCACAAAATCTATTCATTATTCCATCTATTCAAGATCAAGTTGAGATTTAAAGCAGACTAACGGCTGTCACACAAAACTACTGTTTGTCAGTCTTAGGTGAACTCAAGCACAAAACGAGGAAATTGGGAATAGACAGCATAGTGAGTTGAAGAATATTCATATTGTAGGAAAACAATCTTAATAGAATAGACCCTGATTGTATTGAATTTGGCAATGGTACAAGTTGTGTAAGCAAGTTGCATTTCAGTATTGGAAAGTTACTCTATTATTCTGTGTTTGGGGTGGGCTAGAAATGACATTACAGTCTATTGCTTAACACCATTGCTATGTTACATTGCCAGACACTCTAGACTGAAAAACAGTGGGTTGCCCATTTTTTCTTCTTGTGCTAAGTTTTTTTCTGCAGAAAGAAAGAGAAGAAGCAACCTAAATGAATATCCAGAAAAGACTACTCTCAAAAGAAAAAAAAATACTGTCTTTCTGCTGAAGGGACCTCATACTTCTTATCCACAAACTAACAGAACGAGAGGTAGTCATGGAAGAGAACTCAGATACTATTCTCAGATGCAAAGAAGAAAAATGCTTGATATTGGAGAGATAATTAGAAGTTAACTGATGATAAAAGTGCAATGGTGGCTTGACAATTAATTCCATGAAGAACAAGAGGACATCAGGCCTAGCCACAAGGGTCTAGAGGATAAAAGAGAGAATGGAAAATGAAATATCTCAGGATGGATTTCTCCTTTTCTGAGCACCCAAGAAAAGAAAGATCAGGTCCAAGATATTGTAGTATTCCCATTATTTGAACTCCACCATAATCACATATTTTAGAAACAGATAGATCTACATTAGACTTTAACTTTCAGCTTTCACTTAGGATAAAATAGTTGCAACTATCAATCACATCTGGTGATGACCCCTGTGTGCCAGATTAGAACAGTGCTTCACTGAGTTTTCAATGACTGAAATTTTGGAAGTAGAATACTAGGTCAGGTCGTAAAGTGACTCTTGGTGGATCTGAACCTCCAACCTTCGGGTTAGAAGCCAAGTACTTTATTAATCTATACTATCCCCTGGATGCATTCCTGAACAGTAGAAAGATGTCTTGGTTTTGGCTTTGGTATAAGCAGACACTGACACAAAATTCAATGGCAAGTAAAGAAAGCTGGTAGGAAATGAGCAAGTGAAGCAGGGAAGAAAAGCAAGTCAAATAAATACATTAACAAGCCTGCTACAACTGTAGGCAACAAATTAATTCTAGACAAACTAAGAGATAGTGGTAAATACCTTAGCCTTATCTTATCAAATGACAACTCCAGCCAGTCATTGATTGAGACTGGCTTCTAGAGTTATTCATTCTGGGAGCAAAGGGAAGTCCAGAAAAAGCCTTGAAAGAAATTCAGGTGCCAATAGTGGGAATTTGGCCAGGATGGACAGAAATAACAAATGCAGAAATGTGACTATTCCAATAACTGGGTCCACTGTAATGACATAAAGGAGGATTAGCTATGCCCTCTTTGGTTACAGGCACTTTGTTTACTGTTATTTCCCCAATGCTGTCATATTTGAGTCCTTCAATAATGACTTGAGTCATTCAATAAATAATTTGTTGATCAAATATCTTAGTGAATGAAAGAAATGCTTTATTGGCTCCATCATTTGTGGGAAAATTTCTAATGGGCAAAATAAAATCTCATTATAATAAATAAATATCTTCACATACTTCCTAATTGTCATGGATTGAACTGTGTCCTCCAAAATATATGTACATAATTTAATTATGCTCCATGATCTGATAAACCATGATTGGCTATCTCCCTAAGGTGGTGGTGGTTGTTGATTGCCTTGAGTCAAGCACGACTCATAGTGATCCTATGAACAAAGGGTCTGAAGCCTCTCTCACAAGGTATAAAGGAGAAAAGTGAACCTGAGAAGGGGGTCACAGTACCACCAAGAATGAATGTCCAGTGGTGGAATGGATCTATCTGAACCCAGTCCCCTGTATTGGGAAGCTTCTTGACATGGCTGCGGGCAAAGACAAATGGAGATCTCCAAAGAGCATCAGACCTACAGATGAATGGACCTTCCATCACAACCAACCTTCCACTGAGTGTAGACTTCACTCTGATTTTTGAAATCTACTCTGAATTTAGACTTCTAGTCTCCTACATGGTAAGAGAATTAGCTTTTTTTTTTTTTTTTTTTTTTTTTTTAGCATTGGGGGGTAATGTATATGATTTGAAGAGAACCAGAGCATGAAGAGAATGAATTTTGGTTTATTAAAGCCAGGCACTAAGACTCTGGCTTATGGAAGAAATTGTGCAAGTATAAATATTGTTGTTGTTAAGTGCCATCGAGTTGTAGATTACTCATAGAGACCCTATGAACAAAAGATCTGAATACTTGGATAATTTTAGTTGTTTCTCCACATTCATAATTTCCAGAGGCAAGCAACTTTGGAAGTGGATGCCACTCCTGCTTTCAAGCTTGTTTTAATTGGGGAGCTCCACCAAACACTGTCCACCATGGGTAACCAACCATTAACGCATTTGATACATCAGTGTCACAGTGTTCAGCTTCACAGCAATCAAGAGTTACCACTGTACAGCAAATGGACAGACCAGTGCTATGCCACATAGAAGAATGTCTGACCAAAACCAATTAAAACTAGGCCTAAGGGCCACAGATTAAAATCAACCACCTTTGTCATGGTAGCATCACTTTCTGTCCACTAACTAGGTCAACAGAGCTCTTTTTATGTTGTTGTTTTTACTGTTAAGTGCCTTCAATTGTTGATGACAAATAGGCAAATCACATCATCTCACACCCATTGTCGAGTCAACATTTCACCCTAATCTTCAACAGAACCAGCAAACAAGCCTCTATAGAATCTGGCTGCTGCAGATGACTTCCAAACTGGATTCCAGCCCCATACTGCTGACCAAATGCGTTTTTAAAATAAGAGGCCGAATCACATCATCATCTCATACCTATTTAAATATTGTTATTATTGTATTTCTTTCTTTATTTCTACTATGCAATCACTCCTTTATTCTGCCTCATCTGTTAAAGAGGCAAGGTGACTACAGTGTAGTGCTTGAGTTCAGAAATTTGTAATACATCTTGGCCCATTAAAAAGTGTCTAAACCCACTGTTTCTTCTTAAAGGTCAGATTCATTGACTTACATTTGTAGAGGAAATTGTGACAGTAATTCTTTCCAGAGAGTGCCAACAACTTATTTAATTGTAGAGTTTGAGCCAAGAGCACCACTAGGCAACCTTGAATGCACTTGTGAAGAACAAGACTAATTCTTTTAACCTTCCTGCTGTTGCCTTATATGTGTGTCAATGGCTGCCTTGTTTTTGACCTGCTACTCATGAACAAATATTTGAAAGTGAAAATATGGAAAACAAACAAACAAAAATCAAGGCATAAGTGGAAAATGCCAATTTCTTTCCGCTTTTTCATTCTTAAAAGTTGACCCATTCTCCTATTCTTTTAAAATTCTATCAAACATGTGCATTTATTTCTGGAACACAGTCAAATCTTAGTCTGGATTCCAGTAGCTCACTTCCCAGTTTCCATGAGACACTAAACGTGTGAATTTCTCAGAAGACCCACACAAGATGACAAAAGCTTGAATTAAAGTCATATAACTTTCTCTATTAAAAATTTAACTTTCCAGACGAAAAGTGTAAGACAATTATTTCTAGAAGGCTCATCTTTAGTCCAACCTTTTAGGATATAATTTAATACACAAAACATTAGGCACCTAAAGAATGTTTGTTTTCACTTAAAGAGCATTTGCTTTGATTCCAAATGCATGTTCCTGTTCTTTTTAAATTTTGAGATCTTTAGAATGCTAAGATCTATCTGAATTAAGTTTCTAAGAATGAGTGAGGAGAGAGGTCAGCCCTACCAGCTTGGAGGTTAACCACTAAAAGTGAGTTTTCAGGATTTTGCCAAGAAACTGTGCTATCAGGATAATAAGAAAGAATGTCTTCCCAGGAAGGTGGATGCTAATGAGTCAGGGAAGCTGAGCAGAAAGATTCAGCATGGAAATTTTCAACTGAATAGTAGTAATCAAGCTTACAGAGCAGATGTCTCATGATCTAAGCAAGAGGTACAAAGGGACACACAGAATGTGAGAGGCTTGGGAACAGTGAGCACTCCTCTATGGAAGACCATCTATCCAATGCTCATCTCATAGCTGAGTCTCTTCACCAAGTTGGAAGTCAGGGTCTTGAAATACATCAGCAGATCACTGCTCAATAAATGTGTACTTGAAGTCTGGTTCCCTGTCTGCATTCATCTCCCTTTTCATTTTAAACAGTGTTTGCTTGGTGTTTCTCCCTTGGGACTTTCATGCCTGTTTATGTAATGGAATGTATCCAGCTTTAGTGCCAAGCCTCAGACTTTAGACTCAAGTTAAGTTCCTTTGGTAGAATCAGCAAAAGTGAGGGAAACCCTTAATGAGACAGATAGACTCATTAGTCACAAAAATAAACTTAAACATACCAAAAACGGTGAAGATGGTGCAGGACTGAGCAATGTTTCATTGTTACACTGACAGTCACCATGAGTTTAAGATGACCTAGGTTAACGACCAAAGTGTAAGTCTATTGAAGAGGCAAAGTCACAAAAGAGAAACCAAGGCAAAGATGATCACTGAGCCTCAAAACAGAAACAAATGAGATCCCAAATGAAAATTTGCAAAGTGGTGAGTTGAAATCAAGGTAATAAGCAGGGTCTGAGGAAATAAACAGACTATAATTCTAGAGATACATTATCTGACTGAGAGCTTAGTGGTAAGAGTATCTGGTTGGTAGAATTAAGAATATTCTCCACTTTACAATAAAGGTTATCTTCAAGACACTATTGAATTGTCTGGAATTTCATATAGTTCACAAATCTCATGTCTTCTACTAGTTTATTATTATTTAAGGTAAGCAAATTGAAGCTTTCTTAGAAACTACAAAATGACAATGTAGTTTTTACTTTAAAAGGTTTTTGGGGTTTTTTAAAGAGCTGGCAAAAATGGAAAACTACTCTTTTCTATACTAATTGGATGGAAGCCATCACATTCACGTTTTTGAAGTAAAATAGCTAATTTTCTTTCCTTTTTTCTTAAATTTTACACTGGTTTACCTACAAAGTTTGCATACATTGGCCCTCACACTGAATCCTCCCCACTTCCCCAACCCCTACCCACCCATCAAATCGTGTGACCCCATGATCACTCCAACCCCTTCTCACCCCTCTGCTCTCCATTTAGGTCCTCATACACATTTTGCTGTTTATCTACTTCTACAATGATGGACTTATACAGTATTTGTGCTTATGGGACTGAGTTAGATCACTTAGCATAATACTCTTCAGTCCCTCCAAAGTTACGTAGTAACTGCTCCTGAGTGCTGCATAGTAGTCCATCCTGTGAATGTACCATAATTTCTCAGTCCGTTCAATTGTGGTTGGACATCTGGGCTATTTCCATGTTCTTGCAATGGTGAATAGCGCTGCTATGAACACTGGTGTACAAATCTCCGTTTGAGCCTCAGTTCTCGTTTTCTTGGGGTACATTCCAAGATTCATCCTGGAGAGGGTTAAATCGGGCTGCTCCTTGGAGGCAAGGATTCTGAGACTTCGTCTGACATACTTTGGTCATGTTGTAAGGAGAGACTGGTCCTTGGAGAGGGACATCATGCTTGGGAGGGTGGAGGGCAGGCACAGGAGGGGAAGGCCCTCTGGGAGATGGATTGATTCGGTGACTGGGGAAATCGGGATGAGTGTGTCGGAGGCAATGAGATTGGCACAGGACAGAGCAGAGTTTAGAGCTGTTGTACATAGGGTTGCTATGAGTCACAAGCGACTTGATGGCACATAACAACAACAACATATTCCAAGCAGTGGAAGAGCTGGGTCATATGGAATTTCTATGTTCAGCTTTCTGAGGAAACATAAAAATGCCATCCAGAGTGTACCATTTTACAATCACACCAATAGTATATAAGTGTTCCTATCTCGCCAAATCTTCTCCAACATTTATTACTTGCTGTCCTGTTCATATTTAAAATTTAAAAAGTCTCAGATTTGCCCCTAGCTAGTTCTGACCAAGAGACCCTAACCAAGTTCTTAATTTCTTCACATCCCAGAGTTTGTGAAGCTTACATGAGCAGTGAGGCCTCAATACAGTTAGTCATATTATTAGCTGAAAACAGCTGAAAAATAATATAAGACATATTAACAGTTAAATGGTAGAGAGTAATCTTCTCTCAACTAATTAAAAAGTGCATCATTCTATAAGTTACAATTGTCCTTTGGAAGGTTCTGTCCTGTTGTAGACTCAGAAAATGCCTTAGAAACAAATATGACAGCAAGAGGGGAAGATGGATTCAAGAGTCAGCACTAAAAATCTCCTAGAAATTAAATACATTTAATTGGCCCATGTCATCCATGAACAGGAAAAACTCTTACATTCTGCTTTTAATTTTAATCTAAGGTCCCTTCTATAGCCTGTTGTTGTTGTTGTTGTTAGGTGCCATCAAGTCGGTTCTGACTTAATATGCAGCAGGACCCTCTAAACAGAGCAAAATCCTGCCCGATTCAGTGTTATCTTTACAATTAATGTTGTATTTAAGTCCTTTGTTGCAGTTACAGTGTTAATTCACCTCATTGAGGGTATTCCTCTTTTTTATTGGCTTTCAACTGTAGCAAATATGCTGTCTGTCTTCAGAGCCTGGCCCTTTTGTTTAGGGGGCTATCGATATCACGCCCAGAGTATGAGAGACAAGATTTCACCATCTTTGCATCTAAAGATCATTTTAGCTGCACTTGTTTGTCTTCTCAAGCTGCCCTTTGGAGTCTTCCTTTCAGCTAGCTCTCTTACTTCATCATTTCTCCCTCTTACTTTAGCTTCTCTACATTCTAGAGCAAGTGTCAGAGTCCCTTAAGACATCCATTTTGGCCTCTTCTTTCTTTCCTGCTTTGCAATGGCTCTCTCTTTCTTTAAGTCTTTGATGCCATCCCACAATTTATCTGATACTCAGTCATTAGTGCTCAGTTCATCAAATCCATTCTTGAGATGGTCTCTCAGTTTTTGTGTGAAATCCATTGTCAAGGACATAATTTGGCTCTTGTGGACTTTGTTCATGAACACTTGATGATCTGTTCTATAGTTGGCCCCTGGCCTTGTTCTGACTGATACTGAGCTTCTCCACCATCTCTTTCCATAGATATAACTGGTTTGAGTCCTGTGCATTCCAGGGTCCATATCTATAGTCATTGATGATGTTTTTTAAAAACATAAATCACACTCTACAGAATCCCACATGATCTGCACTTGGCCTGTCTTTCTTATCTTTATCTCACACCATTCTTTCCCTTGCATACTGTGCTCCAATAGTTGATACTCTTTCTATTCGTGGAACATTCCAAAACGTTCTTCCTTCAGCTTTTACAGCTCTTTGCATGACTGATTTTTTAATGTTCAAAAATTTTCAGGTCCTAGTTCAAATGTTATCTCCTTAGGGAACCCTTCACTAAATAAATTTTCTTGTGTTCTTCCTGCAATTAACATATTCCTTAGAAGTTGAGGAACTCTGGTGGCTTAGTGGTAAGGAGCTGTGCTGCCAACCTAGAAGTATGCAGTTCGAATGCACCATCTGCTCCACCAGAGAAAAACTGACAATCTCCTCCTGTGTGATTTATTGCCTCTGAAAGCTTGTTGGAGGATCAGTGATAAGTTGGTTCCAACTCAATGGTACATAACAATAACATTACAAATGAGAATAGAGACATTTCATTTCATTAACTTTGGAGTCATCATCATGATTGGTACAAAGCTCAAGAAGGCTTATTTACTTGGCCATGTTCACCTGGTCAGCAAAGGCTAGAATAAAAATGAGCTTGTTTATTATCACTCTGAATCCTATGTAAGATCTGAGATTATATGTTTCCATGCTACACTGTCCTTCTTAAAATGAAAAAAAAAAAGTAAATCCAAAAATAAAAAGATAATATAGACAACAAGAAACAGAATAAACTACTACAGATTTCTGACCAAAAGAGAAAAAAAAAAAAAGAGATAATCTAGAAATTGTCTTTGGAGGCAAGGATTCTGAAGCTCCATCTGAAATACTCTGGACATGTTGCAAGGAGGGACCAGTCCTTGGAGAGGGACATCATGCTTGGAGGAGTGGAGGGATGATGCAGGAGAGGAAGACCCTTGATAAGATGGATTGACTCAGTGACTAGGGTAATGGGGTTAAGGTGTGTCAGAGGCAGGGAGATTGGCATAAGATAGAGCAGGGTTCAGAGCTACTGTACATAGGGTCACTATGAGTCGCAAGCTACTTGATAGCACATAACAACAACAACAAACTAAAATAAACACAAATATATCAAAGAAGTTTTTGAAATGGAGAAGAATAGGATGAATAAACAGCAAAGGGATGAAAAAGTGCAGTTGACTCAAGAGCAACTGCTGAGGACAAAGAACTCTGCACATCCATCAGCCAAGTTAGGAAAGATTCTTCCGAAAGCAGGAAAGAAATGTCCCTTCTAGTCTGCAGATTGAGAAACCCCAACAGTTTATCAACTGGTCCTTTGTGGGGAAAGCCATTAGAAGAGGAAGGGAAACAGTGCTTGAATTGAGCAGGGAATCTTTGCTTCCTTTGGAACTGCTTGGTATGTCAGAACAGGAGAGATGGATGGATTTCTCTTCTACAGCTCTTTGGACCAAGACGTTTGTTTTTACAACCAGATTAAAAGAATAGATGTGGAAGAATCTGTCTATACGATAGTGAAGACGCCGACTGTCCTTTGAGGTTTTGTTTTTCCAAGATTTCTAGGAATTCTCTCATTAGGTCTTTGCAATCATTAAAATGAGAGCAGCAAATATTCCTTAAATCATGTTTTCTGTACAGGAGGCAATGACTTGGGGCTATATTAGTTTAAGAGTAGACAACATTCTTACTAAGGGAAACACATATATACCCTACCACCTCAGTATGCCACTTGAACAAAAATTCTTTCTAGCACCAATGATAGGGGAACAAGTTTAACTTGTGTCTGAGAACACACAATACTCTCATACATTGCTGGTGGGAACGTAAAATGATGTTACCACTATGGAAAGCAGTTTGGCACTTCCTCAGAATGTGAAAACAGAAATACCATTTTATCTGGCAATCCCACTACTAAGCAGCATTATGTAAAATAACAAGACTGGGAAACAATCCAAGTGTCCATCAATGGGCAAATGGTTGAAACAAAAGTAAAAACCAAAATCAAATAACCCTGGAACATTCACATAAGGTAGTATTATTCATCTACAATCAAGAATTCATAAAATATTGCACAACATGGATGAACTGAGAACAAATTACGTTGAGTGACAAGTCAGTCACCAAAAGATAATTACGCCATCATTCACATGCACTCACTAATTCACTGCTGTGAGTCAGAACTAACTCACAGCTAACACTCCAGCAGGTTTTCAAAGCCTATAAATCATAAGAGATGTGATTGCCCATCTCTCTTCCAAAGAGTAACTAGTACATTCAAATCATCTGGCTTTGGATTGGCAACTCATTATCCACTAAGCCATCAGAGCTTCCTAATTATGGTATAAGAAGACTGTCATGAAAAGCTAAGATAGGCTTGCACATAAATAGAATTATCTGGAAAAAAAAGGAATGTGATTTTTAGATTTTTTTTTCACTCAAATAAAATTGATTAAAAACCAGACAAAACAAAAAATTCAAAACACAACACTAATCAAAGGTAATTTTTTAAAGGTTAAATGAAAACATTAATTTCTCCCTTTTATTCCAATATAATTCAATTTAACAAATCTTTACCAAACAGTAAATAAATGCCATTTAACTGAGAGTTAATCTCAGTCTACTTATCTTTTTAAAAGTTTTAACAGATTTTTTCTAGTACCATATTTGTAGACTTTCCTAAACAATTCTCTACCAAGGATTTTCAAGATGGTTCTCAATAACATTCATCTATATTTCTCTTTAACTGCTAGGCCAACATTCATATTTGTTCCTATTGCCAAGAAAGGTAATCCAATAGAATGTGGAAATTATAAAATAATATCATTATCATTACATGCAAGCAAAATAATGTTGAAGATCATTCAAAACCAGCTAGAACAGTACATAGACAAAGAACTGTCAGAAGTTCAAACAGGATTTAGAAGAGGCTTTGGCATCAGGGATATCATTGCTGATGTCAGAGGATCCAAACTGAAAGTAACAAATATCAGAAGAATGTGTATTTATGTTTTATTGACTATGCAAAGGAATTTGACTGTGTGGATCATAACAAATTATGGCTAACATTGAGAAGAATGGGAATCCCAGGACACTTACCTGTGCTCATGATAAAGCTATACCTAGAGCAAGAATTTATTGTGTGAACAAAGCAAGAGAACATGAGCATAGTTTAAATTTAAGAAAGGTATCCTTCAGGGTTGTATCCTTTCTTCATACCTATTCAAACTGTATTCTGAGCAAATGATTTGAGAAGCTGGGCTCTATGAAGAATTTGGAATCAAGATTGGAGGAATACTCATCAACAACCTATGTTATGCAGATGACACAACCTTGCTTGCTGAAAGTGAGGAGAACTTGAAGCACTTGTTGTAGAAAATCAAAGAATACAGCCTTCAATATGGATTATATCTCAACATCAAAAAAACAAACATTCTGACCACTGACTGATAAGCAACACTGTGGTAGACAGAGAAAAGATTCAAACAGTCAACAATGTCATCTTACTTAGATTCACAATCAGTACACTTGGTACCAGCAGTCAGGAGATCAAGAGATATATTACATTAGGAAAATCTGTAGGCAGGGACCTCTCCAAATTATTGAGGAGCAATGATGCCAGTTTAAAGACCAAGGTGCATCTGATTCAGGCCACAGTCTTCTCAATCACTTGCTATGCATCTGAGAGCTGGACAATGAATAAGCATGTTGTTGGTGATATATGTCTTTGAGTTGACTGTGACTCATGGCAACTCTATGCACCAAAGTTCTGAACTTCTCTATATCCCGAGCCACAGAAGAATTTATGCCTTTAAGCTGTGGTACTGGAGAACAGTACTGAATATCCTATGGCCTGCCAAAAGAACAAACAAATATATCTTGGAGGAAGTGTAGCTAGAGTGCTCCTTGGAGGCAAGGATGGCAAAACTTCGCTTCGTCTCATATATTTTGGCTATGTTACTAGGAGTGGTTATTCCTTTGAAAGGGACAGCATGCTTGGAAAGCTGGAGGTCTGACAAAAGAGAGGAAGACTCTAAAACAGATGGGTTGACACAGTGACCACTGCAATGGGCTCGAGTGTGTCAGAAATTGTGAGGATGGTACAGGATGGGACAGAGTTCAGATCTGTTGCTCATAGGATCACTATGGGGCATATTCCACAGCTAACATAACAACATACTCCTTCTCATTGCTCTGAAGCACTATGGATAGTAAAAATGAAAGAAAAAGGAAAAAAGAACAAGAATGAGGGAGAAATTAACAGTCTAATTGGAAAGGTAGGAGTCATATGAACGAGTGAGTGGCACAACTTGTTGCCGTCAAGTTGAGTACGACTCATAGTGACCTTATGAACAAAAGATTTGAACCTTGTGCCATCTTGGGCCATCCTCACACTTCCTGACACACAAGAGCCTATTGTAGCAGTCACCCTGTTAATCCACCTCATTGAGGGTCTGCTTCTCCTTCACCGACCCTCCACCCTTCCCAGCATCATGTCCCTCTCCAAGGAACATGTCCAAAGTATGTGAGGCAAGCCTCATCATTCTTGCCTCCAAAGAGCACTACAGCTGCACCATCTCCAAGACATATCTGTTTGTTCTCTTGGCTATCCATGGGATAGTCAGTTTTCTTTTTCAACACTGTAGATCAAAGGCATCAATTTTTTTCCTGTCATCCTTACTCATTGTCCATCTCTCACTTCCATAGTAAGTGATCAGAAAGACTATGCCCTGAATGAGATGCACCTTAATCCTCAAGCTGACATCATTACTCCTCATTAGAAAACAATTAATCCCTTATTAGTTGCGCTCTCAGGGCCCATGGGTAGTGGAAAAAGCTAATTGTTTTGGTGCTAACTGAAGTGTCGAGAGTTCGAACCCACTCAAAAGTACCCTGGAAGAAAAGGCTGACAATCCACTTCTTAAAAATCAGCCACTGACAAGCCTATTTAGCAATGTTCTACTCTGACATTCACTAAATCATCATGAGTGGGCGTTGACTCTGTGGCAGGTGATAGCTGTGCTTCATCCTTGACACACATGAATAAACCTAATAGACGTGAACTTTTGTTTCTCAGTTTTATCTCTATTTAATGAATATATTAGATGATTACTAAGATTCCTTATAGTCCTAAAAAAATCCCATGAGCTACACAACATTTATTGAGGATTTGCTGTGTTTTAAATGAAAACTATTTTCCTAGGAGAAGCAAAAGATACAGCATAAGTATAGGCCATTCCTCAGATCTTGAAAGAATAACAGTTGATTGACAGGTGACAATATGTGCACAACTTTCAGTTTTGGAAGGCAGCCTGAACAAAGGTGTTGGGGGAGGAAAGGATGGAGGAATGACTGCAAATGCAGGTGGGTACAACAATGAGAAATAGTTTCCTTTTGGGAAAGCACAGGGATGAGAATGCCCTGGTATGAAGAGGAAAAACAACCCCAAAGAAATGAAGACCCAAATCTGTTGCTTTCCAGTTGATTCTAACTCACAGCAATCCCAAGTGCTTGAGAAAACTGTGCTCCATAGGGTTTGCTTAGCTGGAATCTAAGAAATGGTTCACCAGGACTTTACTTCATAGCGCTTGACCAGGTTCAAATTGTCCACTATTTAGATGAGCAGCTGAGATCAGTTTATACCACCCTGGGACCTGGGGCAAAAAGATGTTAAAGGAGAAAACAGAAAGAGTGAAAAAGAGTCTCAAAAAAGTAGTCAGAAGGAACTAACTTATTTTAAATGTTAGAATTAACATTTTTATCCTAGCTCAGTACTTGGGAAAGACAGGGATAATGATTTTGAAGTAAACCAAACAAACCAAGTCAACACTTTTGGGAACTTCCTAGATATCCATTTCAACTCAAAGCAGAAAGTATGACTGAAGAACGGTTAAAATAAGACCTATTTTCATACGGAACAAATGGGTTTAGGGAGATGAAATATTATAGATATATTTATTACATATTACAGATATTACATATTGTACATATGGTTATTGTTAGTCTGGAGGACGTCATACTTGGTAAAGCAGAAAGCCAGTGAAAAAGAGGACAACTCTGAATGGCTATATCGACACTGTGGATATAACAGTGGGGTTAAAAAAATTATTATGAGAAGGATGCAGGACCAGGCAGGTTTTTTTCTGTTGTACACAGAACCATTAAGTGTTAGAATGGACTCAACTAAAAAAAAAAAAAAAAAAAAAGAATGGACTCAACTGCATTGAAAAAGTGTTGAAACTGAGGAGGTAGGTTGAAAAGTGCTAAATCTGGACAAATGGATATGGGAAACCCAAGAATGAGGAAATCTCTGTATAGTCATTCAGACAGTTATGTTGCAGATGAGTAACTTACTAACCTACGTACTGAGATTAAAAGTACATAGAAAGAGAGGAAGCCCCTCAACAAGATGAATTGACACAGTGACTCCAACAGTGGACTCCAGTGTATTAAAGATGCTGAGGATGGCACAGGATAGGGCAGGTTCAGATCCCATGTTCTCAGTATCTTTATGAGTCACAGCTGACTCCATGACACCTAACAACAATAAGATGTATTGTTTGCTTAGTGAAGTTTTCTACAGTACAAGCAAGCAATATTTTTCACTTTAAAATGACACTCAGTGAGTGACTACATTTGTTATTGTTATTGTTGTTCAACTTACGAATAAGCTGGCAGGTGTACCTTTGTGGGGAGGTACAGGTGGAACTGCTTTTCCCCAGTCACAATACAGAGTGAGTCATAATAAAATCATCTCGCCAACTTCCTGGACTATTGAATTACCTGAGCTTCTACCTATTAAAAAAATGTCACCCTTTCTTTTTTGAAGTACTCTCTCTTCAACTCCACCTTTCCTTTTAAAGGTCATTAAATCTCAAGAAAGCCAATTTAAAATAATTTCTTTTATTGTCAGCCTTTTGTAGTACCTTTTCCCTCCATTCACTCTCCAACCTCATTTGTAATTGAAGAAAAATGATACTTCATGTAAGATGCTGTCTTTCAGAACCTGAAAGCTTACAACTGCTTTGTATAATGCATACGTGCCTCTCGTGCATGACTCACTGTGTACTGTACTCTCTCTTCTCCCTCAACGGGACTCACCTCACCTGGGAGGAATAGCGGATATTTAGTTAGTTGTGTTTAATTAAACTACAATCTACGTGTTTTTCTATTCTAGAAAGAAGATCTAGCATATGCACTATCAACTACTAAAATTCATTTTAGTCTCTTCTCTGGTATTATTTTAATTTGATATTTAAACTGACAATTTTATCAATGTTCAAAGGAATTCTGGTGGCCTAGTGGTAAGGATCTGCACTGCTGACCCAAAGGTACATGATTAAAATTTACCAGCTTCTCTGAGAGAGAAAAATTGGCAATCTCCTCGTGTGTGATTTGGTGTTGTGTTGTTATGTGCCATCAAGTTGATCACGACCCATAGTGACCCCGTGCTCAACAGCTCTGAATTCCACTCTATCCTGGGCCAATCTCACTGTCTCTCACACATCTGCTCTCATTACCCCATTTACTGCGTTACTGGATCTCATCCGGGGGTTTCCTCTCCTGTGCTGTCCGTCCACCCTTCCAAGCATGATGTCCTTCTCCAAGGACTGATCCCTCCTGGCAACATGTCCAAAGTATGTGAGAAGGAACCTCAAAATTCTTGCTTCCAAGGAATAGTTTGTCTTCATCCTCTCCAGGACAGATCTGTTAGTTCTCTTGACAGTCCATAGTCTGTTCAATACCCTTCTCTAGCACCACAACTCAAAGGCATCAATTCTTCTATCCTCTTTGGTCATTGTCCAGCTCTTTGATCCATAACATGTAATTGCAAAGACCATAGCCTGGATCAAGCACACCTAGTCTCTAGACTGACATCACTGCTCTTTAGCACTCTGGAGAGGTCCCTGACAGCCCCTGAAAAACCAGTGGAGGACCAGCTGCAGGTCAGCTCTGACTCCATGGTACATTACAAAAACAACATCCATGTTCAAGCACCGTGTGGTCAGGAGCATAATGTTTCCTTCAAAGATGTCCATGTGTTCTAGTCCATAGAACCTATTGATATTATAGGTTGCTTGGTGAAGAGGAATTGAGATTCTATGTATTATTAACCTTGTTCATCACTTCACTTTAATTTAGGGAGACTGTACTTATGGACTGAACATAGTCACAAATGTCCATAAAAATGAAAGAGGGAGGCAGATACTAAGGTTCAATATGCAAAACACTCTATTGCCTCTTGGTGGCTTTGAAGATGAGGGATGAGGACCATGAGCCAGGGAATGCAGAAAGAACAAAAAGAGATGTTCCTCTAGAGCCTGCCTACTTTCTCTCTTCTTCCTCTTATTGCTGTTGTTTCAGTTTCAACTCCAAGCAGATCCTCTAGTTGGTTTCCTAGTCTGTAAATCAAAAGGGATGAGACTGGCCATCTTTCTCCCATGGAGCATTTGGTGGATTAGCAGTGCAACTCTATAGGCTGAAGTACTAGAGCTCCTCAAAGCCTACTCACCACTCTTCTGGGTTGTTTGGTTTTGTTTTTTTATTTGTTTCCCTTATTGTTGTACTGTGATAAATCTGTATGTTGCTGGGATGCTGAAAGCCATCCTGCCAGTGTTACAAATAACAGGGGTGCCACTCGTGATGGACAGGTTTCAGCAGAGCTTCCAGACAACTACAGACTAGTAAAAAAAATATTGTGATCTACTTTAGGGTGTGTGGGGGAATGAGTACCAAACCCTTTATGAATAGCAGTGGAAAATTGTCTTATACGCTGCCAGAATGTAAACCCCTCAGAAAGGACTCAAATTATCACTGAAGAAAAGTTCTCTTCTCAAAATAGAGTAGGTTTTAATAACTTGTTTGTAGCCAGGTTTCCTGACCTTCAGTTTCTGATGTGGCATGACTCAAACTAAAGCCAAAGAGCTGCAAACATTCATTAATACAGAATATGGAATGTGCGAAGCATCTCTCTAAGAACTGGAAGTCATTAACGTGAAATAGAACCCATAAAGATAGGTATTCTAGGCACCAGTGAGCTGAAATAGAATGGTATCAACCATTTTTCATTAGACAATCATATATTTTAATATGCAAGAAATGACAGCTTGATGAGAAATGACATTGAAATCTTCATCAAAAAGAATACTCTGAAGTACAACACTGTCACTGAAGGATAATATCCACAAACCTCTAAGGAAAAACAGTTAATGTTGTTATTCACATTAACACACCAACTACTGCTGCTAGAGATAAAAGTTTCTAAATTCTGAAATCTAAAGTTGATTAAACATGCAATCAAGTTGCACTGATAATTACTGGGAAAATAAAAGCCTTTTTAACAAATGATGTTGGCAAAATTGGAAAACTATCTATAGAAAACTCAAGCAAGATCCACACCTCACACCATACACAAAAGCCAACTCAAAGTGGATCAAGGACCTAGGACTAAAACCAAGGACTATACACTTCATCAGATAAAAGCTTGGGAAAATCTCAAGAAGTCCTAGTCCACATGAAGTCTCCCAAGCATCCTGAAAAATCTACAACCAGAAGAAAATGAAATAAATGAATGGGGCCTTCTAAGAATCAAATCCCTATGCACATCCAAAAAATTCTCCAAGAGGGTAAAAATAAAAGCCACAGACTGGGAAAAAATATTCAGTAATGTCTGTTAAAAGACTTACATCTAGAATTTATATTATACTCAAGCACGTCAACAAGATAAACCACCCAGTTGCAAAATGGGCACAGGATATGAACAGACATTTCACCAAAGACGACATTAAGATAGTGAACAATTACATAAAGAAATATTTAAAATACCTAGCCCTAAGAGAGATGTAAATCAAAACAACTACACAATATCATCTCACCCCAGTAACAATAGCAAAGTTCAAGAGAGCAGCAAAAAACAAATGCTGGTAAAGTTGTGTAGAAATTAAAACACTAATTTGTTGTTGGTGGGAGTGTAAAATGGTGCAACCACTTTGGAAGGCAGTATGGCACTTTTTCAAAAAGTCTGAAATAGAAATACCATTTGATTCAGCAATTGCACTACGGAGAATATACCCTAAAGAAACCATAACTGCCACCCAAAGATATATGCACACCTATGTTTATTGTTGCATTGATCACAATAGTAAAGAGATGGAAACAAGCCAAATGCACATCAACAAAGGAATGGATATAGAAACTGTAGTATACAATGGAATACTATGCAGCACCGAAAAAAAGGAAACTAATAAAATATACAAAATGGGTGGTGTTGGAGGGCAATTTGCTGAGTGAAATATCTCAGTGACAAAAGGACTAATACTGCATAATGTCACTGTTATACAACAGGACTAACATGGGGGTTGGGGAAAACTAAGAAAAGAGGGGTTAATAATGAACATTGCATTGAAACAGATGAGCAAGAGAATTTTTTTAAAGAAATATATGATTAAGTATTATTTGCATGACAACAGTCTAGATTAAGAGGTGCATAGTAAAGTGGATTAGGTGGCAGGGAGATGAAGGAAATTGTTCAAGATTAAAACAATCTTTTTAAAGAGAAAATAAAACTGGAGGGGGATAGGGAGGTAAATGTGCAACAATGAATGAATGGAAATCCAAGTTTTCTGTAAACATCCGTTAAAATATATTTTAAAAAATTAAAAACTGAAGAAAAATTTTCAAGCCTCACAGGAAGCATAAAAAGTAATGGAAGAATTATAAATAGCAAGCTGGGGAGGTTGTGGAGAAACTGGAACCTTTATTCACTGTTGGTGGGAGTGTAAAATGGTACAACCCCTGTGGAAAGCAGTATGGTGCTTTCTCAAAAAGTTGCAAATAGAGATCCATTTGACCCAGCAATTCCACTACTGGGTATACCCCAAAGAGACCATAACTGACATCCAAGCAGATATATGCACACCCATGTTTATTGCCAATTGGCAGCATCAGGATGGATGGTGAAAAGATTGAGATTGTACACAGCTTTAGTTTGCTTGGCTCCATAGTCA
>NW_006399792.1:20045130-20050807 GCF_000299155.1 Elephantulus edwardii
AAAAGAAATATAAATTGAGTCACTGTACCAGAAAGAACTGGTCAATGTTCAAACATTTCAGAAGACAGATATGGTACTGAATGAAGAAGTCTATGCTACATTGAAGGCATAGCTATAACAGAAGATTCCAGGAATTGACAGAACACCAATTGAAATGCTTCAGCAAATGGATGGAGCATTTGAGGTGCTCACCTGTCCATGCCAAGAGTTTGGAAGACAGACATTTCAATTCAGAAAAAAGACATCAAGTGCTCAATTCAGATTCTGCTCCAAAAGAGAGAGAGCATGAGAATCAGTCTTCTTCTATACGGTTTTACAGCCTTGACAAACAAAAGGCAATAATAGGTTTGAGTTTTAGTTTGGCATACTAATTTATCCTTGTACAGTGAAAGCTGAACTGTGTATCTGACAAATATTTTCAGAATTGAATTTTTTTTTAAATCACCTATGATTGCCCTGTACGTTATTGACTGATTTGCTGTAGAAATCAATTCCTGCTTTTTCACAGTAAGAATTTCCTTGATCCCCTAAAAAAAATAAAATAAATTTTCCCACCTCATCTCTGTGGCTCACCTTTCAGCTAAACAATAGACAGAGCTATAAGAAATCCCTGGTGACCTACTGGTAAGGAACTGTGCTGCCAACCCAAATGTGCATGGTTTGAATCCACCACCTGCTCTGCAGGAGAATCATGGGCAGTCTCTTCCAGTGCATTGCATTAACTGTCTCTGAAAATCCACTGGAAGGTCAAATATGGGTCAGTTCTGACTTGATGATACATAACAACAACACCAAGCTGGCACTAATCTCTTAGAATCATTGACCATAGGAAGTAAAAATGGTAGTATTTGCCCAGAGATAAGGCCCAAAAGGCAGAAAGGAATATGACAAATGGAAATGAGAATCACAGGGTGAAAACAGGAAGAGTAAAGTTACATTGCAGGTATTTCAAGTAAGTGTTATAAAATGTGTATGAATGGTAGGATGGAAAACTCATTTGCTTTGTAAACTTTAATTCAAATCACAATTTTTAAAATTATGCTTTTGAGGATACAAACCCCTTCCTTAGATAGTTAACAAACTTCAAGTAATACTATATTAATACTTTTGCTGCCAGATGTGCAGTCTATATTTAGAAGAGGTAGAGGTACAGGGATATTATAGCTAATGTAAGATGGATCTTGGCAGAAAGCAGAGAATACCAGAAGAATGTCTCTCTGTCCTTCATTGACTATGCAAAGGCTTTTAACTGTGTTGATCAAAACAAGCTATGGCTGACTCGGGGAAGAATGGGAATCCCAGAACATTTGATTGTGCTTATACGAAATCTTACTTGGACCAAGAGGTAGTTGTCAGAACAGAGCAAGGAGACACTACATAGTTCAAAATCAAGAAGGGGGTTCCATCAGGGATGTATTCTGTCTCCATACCTTTTCAATCTGTAAGCAGAACAGATCATCCGAGATGCTGGGCTGTACGAGGAGGAATGTGGCATCAGGATTGGTGGAAGAGTCATCAACAATCTGTGTTATGCAGATGACACAACCCTGCTTGCTGCAGAAGGTCAAGGACTGCAGTCTTCAATAATGGATTGAAGCTCAACATCAAGAAAACAAAGATTCTAACCACCGGGCCAATTGGCAGCATCAGGATGGATGGCAAAGAGATTGAGATAGTTAACAGTTTTCATTTACTTGGTTCCACAGTCAACACTTTTGGCAACAGCAGCCAGGAAATCAGGAGACGAATTGCATTGGGAAAGTCAGCTGTGAGGAACCTCTCAAGAGCACTGAAGTGCAACGACGTCAGGCTGGAGACTAAGATGTGCCTGATCCAGGCTATAGTCTTTGCAATTACGTGCTATGCATCGGAGAGTTGGACAGTGAATAGGGATGATAGGAAGAGAATTGATGCCTTTGAGTTGTGGTGCTGGAGAAGAGTGTTGAATATACCATGGACTGCTAGTAGAACAAACAGGTTTGTCCAGGAGAGGGTGAAATGTTCCAAGAATGTTCCCTGGAGTCAAGGATTCTGAAGCTTTGTCTGACATACTTTGGGCATGTTGCAAGGAGAGACTGGTCCTTGGAGAGGGACATCATGTTTGTGAGAGTGGAGGGACGGCACTGGAGAGGAAGACCCTCGTTGAGAAGGATCGATTCTGTGGGTGGAGTGGTGGGAATGAATGTGTTTGAGATGGCTAGGTTGGCACAGGATAGAATGGTGTTTAGGGCTCTTGTACATAGGGTCACTATGAGTCTCAAACGAATCGATGGCACATAACAACAACAACCCCCAAACTAGGGCGCTCTCGTGGCCTAGTGGCAAGAACCTGCACTGCAATCCCGGTTCAAGGCCATTAGTTGCTCTGTGGAAGAAAGATGGGCAATCTTCTCCTGTACCATTAACTGCTTCTGAAAACTCACCTAATGGTGAGCTATGGGTCGGTTCTGACTCCACTCTACGGTAAACAACAACAACAACCCCCAAACTAAAAAAAAAAAAAAAATTCCTTCGTTATACACATTTTTTGAGTAAAGCGTATATGTTAAAAGCACTTGTACTCCGTGGTATTAACTGGCATTGTACTGAAACGTAAAAAAAAAAATGTCGTGTAACAGGTCATATTAATCTCTTCACTTTAAGAGAAATAAAAAAATACTAACACTTGATAAAGGACTCAGCCAACAGGTTTATACACTTATTTGAAAGATACATGAAGATTTGAGACATGTTGCAGATAATGGACTTTAAAAAGTTATTTAAATGCACAGATGCATACTAGAGGAAGAAACAGTAATTACTCTTTGTGTTGAAAGATGACTAAAGTCTCCTGAGTTCACAAAAGAAGAATTAAAACAGAGAATAGTATATTTATGCCCATAATTATCCAGAATTATTAACAAAATGTAAGACTTAAAAAACGTTATATATTTTAAGTTGGGGGGGGACGAAAATAGCACATATTTTTGTAGCCATATCCAATACACATACCAACATATACCATGCCACCATGCGACTTGTTTTAATTCTTAATCTGATTCATAACGGAAAAGATCATGTGGCAAGGAGTTTTACACTATTTCATTCACAAAAAAAAAAGGAGATTATCCATCAAACAAGCACATTTCCCCCAGGATTTCATAGAGTCAATGAACTAGACACATTTTTTCCTTTCAAATCACCAAGCTATGCAAAATATTTCCAGATAATCTGAAAGGTATGAAACAGCAAATTAAGCTCTTTCTGTTCAGGCAATCTTCAGCATTATGGTGCACTTTTTTTGTCAAAGCTGTCAGAAGTTTGAAAGTTGAAGAGGAAATCTGAATAAAGGCAGTATGGGAAACAGACACATACCTTAGAGATGATTAATGGTCCTCCGTGCTCCAGACCACCTTTCAAAGTAAAACCCCAGGGCGCGCCTCCCTGCAGGAACACTTCCAGATAAATGTACCTGCGCTTGGGGGGCGCGTTAGGGCTTAGTGTGGCACTGGGCTCATCAACGTTCTCTCTCGTCCTCATCATGCCAAACACATGGCCCCTCGAGTTAAATTTAAAATGCTTGGAGCAGATTCAGGAAAGCAAGGCTTCTACAGCATAAATTACTCCATCCTTCATGGTACACACCGCTCAAAAGAAAGGGTTCCTGAAAGGAGTCCTTCCGGATGTAAAATGTTCTTCCAAGCTTAACTCCAGGATGCTGACATGGGAGGATTTTTCCTCTTTAATGTTTCTCAATGTGAATGCTGCTCCAGGAATTCCAGGTCTCAATGAAGTCCCCGAGGGTTATCTCTCCACTCCTTTCAACAAAACAAAGGAAAAGGTTTTAGAATGTCGCTCTGAAGATAGCTCGTATTTTACACATGCACCAAAACTTTACTTTCTGTAGATTTGGCAACGAAAATAATTTTACAATACAGCAAGCAAGCCGGTTGAAATGCGAATGAATACTTCATTTTTTGATTGATTACTAGCCTTTTCTTGCTCTCCGAGTGAAATTTACCATTACAATAGCCTCCTCCCACCCCAGAAAGAGCTTTAAAAGAAAGAGGGTACTTACTATGCTTCTGTTCGCTGCAGAATTTTCGGACTTGTCCTAATGAGACTGGAAGCTGTGCTAAAACATCTCATTCCTTTTTTTCCCCCCCAGCAATAAGTTTGTCATTTGCTTTCGGGGGGGGGAGGAGAAAGTTTTGTAGAGAAAATAAAAAACAAAAACAGACTTAAAAACAAACAAACATAGAACTGGAATCCTCAGTGGGAAGAACACCAAGAAGGCAGCTCGTTTCTTTGGTACCTTTCTCACTGATGAGCAGCAGCTGCTTTCTCTGCAGCCTCTTGCTCCCTCCGCAAGAGTGAGGAAGTAAGAAAATGGATTAGGGCAAAGGGAGGCATTGCCTCCTTCCTGCACCGTAAGCACTCTGCTGTGCAGAACTCAATTCACCATAAAGAACCGACAAATCAAACCGCCTTACAGTGGGCCAAATGAGTACATTAACATGCCATACAGATGACTAATGACCAAGGAGTAGCAAATAGTTGCTAGAATAGCCCCCCCATCCATACCAATTAAAGCAGAATCTGCAGGGGGGAGATGCAGGACTTGGAATTTTTCTAAAACTCTCTAGGAAATTCTTTTGGGCAGCCAAGTTTGAGAAGCAGTAACTTAAGCCATTTTTATGAACATTAAATGTTAAGGTGGTGGCCCAATGGCTTCCCACCACCATCACCATTTTATTGGGGGGGGGGAATTAAGTATAACCAGCCAAACATTTTAAATATTTCCATTTGTTTGGCTCAATACAAAACACAAGCCAGCTTTCTTCGCTATTTTAATTGCTTGTTATCTACCTCAAGATTGCTATTCACTCTTTAAAGGAAAAGGAATGTATAATGCCTGGCCAGCAACAGACATTCAAGGCTGTATATTGTTCTGATTTCAGATAATCAGAACTCAATGTAATTTTGTAATAACGTTACTTTAAAATAGAATACACTTCAACTCAACTAGACTGCAGCTAGCAACAACAAACTTTTCAAAATAATGCATTTGGGTGAACATTTTACAATTCATAATGGTTTCTCATAAAATCATTCAAAGACATCTTGTTTTATAGTTACCATTGATTCATATAATTAATTTATTATGTCTCATCAGTCCCTTATTGTGTATTACCTTTCAAGTTGTTATGAAAACATTGAAAAGTACAAGATAATTTTTTTTTTGTCCAGAAGACTTAGTTTATTCAATTGCTGAAACAAATTATAATTCTCCTAAGGAATATACTTGCTAAAATTTTTGGGTTTAAAAGTATGTGGTAATGTGTATTGGGCTAAATATTGTGGTTAAAATTATCATAGGTTTTGGAAACTAATTTTTTTGCATTCATACCTATAATTAAAGAAGAACTAACAAAGAAATAAATAAAACATGAAAACACGACTAGATACTATTACATGTACAACACACAACAAATGCTATTTTATTTTCCACTAGTAATTTCTTCTGAAGGGCTTAGAAACAAAAAAAATAAAGTATAATCTTATTTTGTATATCAGTATTTTGGTGATAACATCAAATATACAGAATGTAAGTATGTACTGAAGTTTGGCCGATTTACTTAAACAGTTTTTAGTGGGGTTTCCATTTAAAGCTTACTTTATAAACCAAGAATAAAAA
>NW_006399792.1:20050952-20056328 GCF_000299155.1 Elephantulus edwardii
AAAAAAAAGCAGAACTTTACAGAATCAACATTTAATTTTAAAAATAATAGAACTGGAAACAATAAGTAAATGAAAATAGAAAAAAGATAAATGATAAGCCATTGAATTTTGTGTTTATAAATGGGTGAAATGTCTATTTTATATATTACAATAATATTGAATATATATGTATATGTAATTAGAAAAGAAACCATATAATGCTTCATTTTGTAGATATTAAATATACTAACAGAGTAAGGCTGGGCTATCTTTCTGCCATTTTCCATTGCTCAGGTTCAAAGAATACCCAAGCTACCAGAGATTAGCTGCCCACTTCTCCACATAATCATTAGTGGTAAGGACACAGAAACAGGAAAAGATGATCCTTGAAGTACTTTAGATGGGCATGAAATGAAAATCTTTAGACAATCAGGGATGAACCTCAGCTTTAAGGTAGGCTTTGGCACAGCTAATACGATCCCTGCTAAAACATCAGTTGTAATCCCCTCAGTGTAACAGTACTCTTCCCACTTCTTCCTTGTGTCCCTCCATTTATCCTTCTTTCTTGCTCCTTTCTGCCTTATAAGCTTTGCTTTTGGACAAATTGTTCCTTTTTGGTGTTGTCTGGTTGGTTGTTCTAAGGAGCATATTCTTCTTTGGTGTTATTGTTCACTCTACAGGCTTGTCTATCATTTGGCTGAAAATTGATCCTCAAAGGTTGGTCCATGATTTTACATAACCTTTTAGCAATTTAACAACCACATAGGAAGAATACAGCACTTTGATCGTCCAGTATGGGTTCCAGTTATTATTCTATTCTCATTGGTCAAGCTTGAATCATATGCCCACTCATATACCAATGATTAGAGACAAAAGGAAGTTCACCCCTTGGATATGCTGATCCTTCAGGGTGGGTCTAACAGCATCACATGGAGAGATGAAGTGGTTTCCAGAGATACTGAGCAGAAAAATCAACTCCTCTACACATGGAGTCTATGCTCAGGATTGAAAAAAAAATCTACTTTGTCCTCAATTAGAATTGTGACAACTAAATTAGAATTCAGCAACTTGAGACAATTGGTGTTTTCCCCTCTTTGGGGATGGTCTGTTTTATTTCTCCAAAAACATTTTGTTTTTGTTATGAATGAATCTGAGCTTTAAGGTAGGCTTTTGCACAGCTAACAGAGATAACAAAAACAAAATAACAATCAATACTCTTCCTCCAAATTCTATTAGCATTGATAACATCTAAAATGATTGGAACCCAAATTCTGAATGGAGAATTCATTTTTAAATTTCTAATTGTCCTAAAAGGCAATTTTCTCTCTCTGTCTCTCTTTGTGTGTCATGTCTCTCTCTTTCTCCCTATTTTAGAAGACATTTAGAAAAAGATATATGGTGGTCCAGTAGGATGATTACAGCTACATGAATCAGTCAATTGTCATTGAGGTAAGAATGAGATTCTATGACCCACAAACAAGACATTCAGGAAATGATTCTTGAGGATTTAAGTAGAGTAGAATTTAAGAAGCTCATCATCAAGAAAACAAAGATTTTCACTACTGGGCCAACTGGCAGCATAATGATAGACAGTGACAAGTTTGAGATTGTTAACAGCTTCAGCTTGCATGGCTCCACAATCAATAGTTTTGGTACTAGCAGCCAGGATATCAAAAGATGAACTGCACTGAGAAAAGCTGTTGTCAGTCAGGGACCTCTCCAGACTACTGAAGAGCAACAATGCCAGTACAAAGACTATGGTGCACCTGACCCAAGCCACAGTCTTGGCAATTACTTGCTATGCATCAGAAAGCTGAACAATAACTAAGCATGATAGAAGAAAAACCAATGCCTTTGAGTTGTGGTGCTAGAGAAGAGTATTGAATATACCATGGAGATACTGCTAGGAGAGCAAACAGGTTTATCCTAAAGAGGCGGAAACCAGGCTGCTCCTTGGAGACAAGAATTTTGAAGCTCCATCTGACACACTCTGGGCATGTTGCCAGGAGGGACGAATCCTTGGAGAGGGACATCATGCTTGGAAGGGTGAAGGGTTCAGAGCTGTTGTATACACAGGGTCGCTATGAGTCACAGGTGACTCAATGGCACATAACAACAACAATAACCATGACAAGAACGTGTCAGTTGGTTTGGTTTATATTTGTCACTGAGATCCCTGTGTGGCACAAATAGTTAAGCACTTGACTATTAGGGAAAAGAGTTTAGAGGTGAACTAAGAGGCACTATGGAAAATAAGCCTGCAGTTTGCTTTTCAAAGATCATAGCTTTGAAAACTTTATGGAACAGTTCTACTCTTGAAATCAACTGAATGACAACTAACATTAATATTTTACACTGTGATGGTTACAATATAAAGTTTCCATTTATAATGAAAATACAAAGTTTCAGATATAAGGTTTCCATTACTTTATATGTCTGTACGTGATATCCGGTACACAGTCATGATAATTTTCATAGAAGAAATCCACAGAGGGTAGAACTAATTGAAAACATACATATATTTTTACAGATTTTAATATTGTATTATCAAGGATCACTCCTCCATCATAAACATGGCAAATAGCTGTCCCACCAATATTTAGAAGAAGACTTCTTCTATACACAGAAGAGCTCTGGTGGTATAATTAACGTGTCTATTGTTAACAATTTCAGCTTGTTTGGTTCCACAATCAACACTCTTGGCACTAGCAGTAAGGAAATCAAAAGATGAATTGCATTATGAAAATTTGCTGACAGGGACCTCTCCAGAGTGCTGAAAAGCAATGATGTGTCAGTCTAGAGACTAGTTGCTGTGCATCAGAGAGCTGGAAAATGATCAAGGATGATAGAAGAATTGGTGCCTTTGAGTTGTGGTGCTGGAGAAGAGTATTAAATATATCATGGACTAACTACCAAGAGAACTGATCTCTCTCTATGTTGGTCTTATTGTTGTTAAGTGCCTTTGAGTCATAGGTGACTCATAGCGACCTTCGACACTAGTGTGACTTTCATCCTTTCTCCAGGTTCATAGGGTTTCCAGAGACAAGCTATTATGAAAGTGGATGCCACTCCTGCTTCCAAGCTTGTTTTAATCAGGGAGCTCCACCAAACACTGTCCACCATGGGTAACCATTAAGGCATGTGACACATCAGAGTCATAGTGTTGAGCTTCACAGCAACCACAAGTTACGTCTGTATGGCCAAAGGTGGGTGACTTCTAACCTGCAGCCGTCAGGCCTGTTTTTCATTGTTTTTGTTCAAACATTCTTTAGGTGGTATAGCCCTGGTGTGTTCACTTGCCATGCAGAAGTAACTTGTGGTTGCTGTGAAGCTCAACACTGTGACACTGATGTGTCACATGCCTTAATGGTTGCCCATGGTGGACAGTGTTTGGTGGAGCTCCCTGATTAAAACAAGCTTGAAAGCAGGAGTGGCACCCACTTCCATAATAGCTTGACTCTGGAAACCCTATGAACCTGGGGAAAGGATGAAGGTCACATAAGTGTTGAGGACTTTCCTTCATAGGGTTGCTATGAGTCACCTACGACTCAATGGCACTTAAAAACAACAACAGCCAAGAGAACTAACAAGTCTGTCCTAGAGAGGGTAAAATCAAACTGCTCCTTGGAGACAAGGAATTTAAGACTCCATGTCTCACATCCTTTGGGCGTGTAGTCAGGAGGGACTACTCTTTGGAGAAGGATATCATGCTTGGATAAGGTTGAAGGACAGTGGAGGAGAGGAACACCCTGGATGTGACATATTGACACAGTAACTGGGGTAATGAGGGAAAGTGTTATTGGAGAAGTGAGATTGGCTCATAACAGAGCAGAGTTCAGAGCTATTGTGCATAGGGTCGCTATGAGTCATGTTGTTGTGGTTATGTGCCGTCGAGTCGCTTGCAACTCATAGAAACCCTATGTACAACAGCCCTAAACTCTGCTCTGTCCTGTGCCAATCGCACCGTCTCCGATACACCCATCCCAATTACCCCAGTCACTGAATCAATCCACCTCATTGAGGGCCTTCCCCTCCTGTACTGTCCCTCCACCCTCCCAAGCATGATGTCCCTCTCCAAGGACCGGTCTCTCCTCACTACATGTCCGAAGTAAGTTAGACGGAGCCTCAGAAGCCTTGCCTCCAAGGAGCCACCCGGTTTAACCCTTTCCAGGACAAATCTGTTTGCTTTCCTAGCAGTCCATGGTACCCTCAGTACTCTTCTCCAGCACCACAGCTCAAAGGCATCAATTCTCCTTCTATCCTCCCTGGTCATTGTCCAACTCTCTGATGCAAAACAAGTGATTGCAAAGACCATGGCCTGTATCAGATGCACCTTAGTCTCCAGAGAGACACCATTGCTCTTCAGTACTTTGGAGAGGTCCCTAACAGCACATTTTCCCATGGCAATGCGCCTTTTAATTTCCTGGCTGCTGGTGCCAAGACTGTTGACTGTGGAGCCAAGCAAACTAAAGCTGTGTACAATCTCAATCTCTTCACCATCCATCCTGATGCTGCCATTTGGTCCAGTGGTGAGAATCTTTGTCTTCTTGACATTAAGCCTCAATCCATATTGGAGGCTGCAGTCCTTGACCCTCTGCAGCAAGCGCTTCAGGTCCACCTCATTTCAGCAAGCAGGGTTGTGTCATCTGCATAATGCAGATTGTTGATAGATCTTCCACCAATCTTGACCCCACATTCCTCCTCATAGAGGCTAGCCTCCCAGATAATCTGTTCTGCATACAGGTTGAAAAGGTATGGAGACAGGACACATCCCTGGCGTACACCCTTCCCAATTTTGAACCATGCAGTGTTTCCTTGCTCTTTTCTGACGACTGCCTCTAGGTCCAAGTATAAGTTTCTCATTAGTACGATCAAGTGTTGTGGGATTCCCATTCTTCTCAGAGTCAGCCACAGTTTGTTATGATCCACACAGTCAAATACCTTTGCATAGTCAATGAAACACAGATATACATTCATTCCTCTGGTATTCCCTGCTTTCAGCCAAGATCCACCTAACATTAGCTACAATATCCCTAGTACAACGACTCCTTCTAAACCCAGCCTGGACTTCTGGCAGTTCTCTGCTGATGTGTTGTTCCAGTCGTTTTTGGATCATCTTCAGTAGAATCTTGCTTGCATGTGAAATTAATGATATTGCTCTATAGTTTCCAGACTCAGTTGGGTCACCCTTCTTTGGAATGGGAACAAGTATGGATCTCTTCCAGTCAGTTGGCCAAGTGGTTGTTCTCCAGATTTCTTGGCACAACTTGGTGAGCACATCCAAGGCAGCATTTGTTAGCTAAAATATGTCAATTGGTATACCATCTATTCCTGGGGCCTTATATTTTGCCATTTCCTTCAAAGCAGCTTGAACTTCTTCCTTCATCACCATAGGCT
>NW_006399792.1:20056718-20059181 GCF_000299155.1 Elephantulus edwardii
TGGCTTCTCTGCGCTCCAGTGCAATTTTCAGGGTCTCTTCTGACATCCATTTTGATCTTCTCTTCCTCTTCCATCTTTGCAATGACTGTTATGAGTCATAGTTGACTGAAAAACACATAGCAACAGCAATATTAGCCCAAAGCTCCAAGGTTCAAATTCACCAGATCATCTTTGGGAGAATGTTGGGCAAACTTCTGCCATAAAGAGCTACATCCTCAGAAACCAGGTGTAGGGTCAAAATGAGTTGGAACTGACTCAATGGAAGTGAGGTGGTTTGGTTTTTCTTTTCTGAGTTTCTACACGTGCATGCGCTCACACACACGCTCACACACACACACACACACACACACACACACACACTCTTAACACTCTCATTTAAAAAAACCCTACCCCACCGTCTTGATCCTACTATTGCACTTTTTCATACTAAAATAGATTTTTTTTCTTCTATCTTTGCTCACATTTTAAATGTGATTTTTCTAAAAATGCATTGAGTTTTTAAAAATGCTTTTACAGTCACTTTCAAATATTGAAAAGGTTCATCATCTCTTAAACTAATGTCAGAGTGACACCTAGTGGCTATTCTCATCACTAAAAGAATGTATCACTACTGAAACAAAATGTGTTTGTCTGAAGGAAGTTCTGGTACCTATTGTTAAGTGCCGTCCAGTCATAGGCAACTCATAGCAACTCCATGAACGAAGACCTGGACACTTGTATTACTTTCGTCCTTTCTGCCGGTTCATAGGGTCTCTGGAGACAAGCTATTTTTGGAAGTGGATGCCACTCCTGCTTCTAAGCTTGTTTTAATCGGGGAGCTCCACCAAACACTGTCCACCATGGGTAACCATTATCGCATTTGACACATCAGTGTCACAGTGTTCAGCTTCATGGCCACCACAAGTTACCTCTGTACTGCAAGTGGACAGACCAGGGCTATACAACCTAGAAGAATGTTTCGCCAAAAATAATTAAAGATAGGCCTGAGGGCTGCCGATTAGTCACCCACCTTTGGCATGGTAGTATCACTTTCTGTCCACTAGGCCAACTGATATCTCTCTATGCTGTTGTGTTTGACCAAAAACAATTCCCCAAAAATAGTCATTAAAAATTCTAAGGTGCACAATTCTAGTTTGATTTAAATGAGTTGACATCAACTTGACAGTATTTGGTGGTTTTAGTAAATTATAAGGTTGAAAATTTATTTCATCCTTCTTAGAACTCTTCTGAGTCATTTTAAATGGAAAATAGCCAACATATTTCAAAGTATTTACAGTGCAACAAAGAATAAACAAAAGAGAGGGGGGGAAAAGTATTTACGGTCTATCTATGAAACTTCTAGTGACAAAATATATCATTTGTTCTAGTATTTCCTTAATATTGAAAAAATTTTTCCCTCCCTCACCTTTGCATCCTAAGAATGGAATAATAAACACTTCCATTGGAAACAGCAACTTGGGAGAATGAAAAGATAAAGATTATTTTAATCAAGACTCACCTGCTAGTCCTATTTCAAAAAATGTGATAACTAGATAACTACCTGCACACACACACAGAGTAGAATACTGCTCAACTAGAAAAAGCTATTTAGTTCTAATTGTAAAATCCATAACATAGATGAGCCTTGAAGATAACATGCTGAGTCACTAAAGGACAAATGTTGTATGATCCCACTTGCATGAACCACACAAGTGTATAAAGACCAAAGTTTATCAGTGGCTACGAAGGGAGAGAGGGGTAGAGAAAAGAACAGTTATTGTCATTTTAAAGATTTGTTTTATGGTTCTAAATAACATACATCTTTCTTACTAAAGGATTAAGAAAAGAAAAGACAAAGAATGTTCCCAATTGCTGCACCCTGAGTGCAAATACAAACATGAGACATTAATGAAAATCATATGCATTAAGCAACTAATATATTTTCTGTCCTCTAGATTGCTTTAGCACAGCTTAGTGAGCATGTCCAGGGCAGCAGCTGTTTGTTGAAATATGTCAATTGGTATTCCATCAATTCCTGGGACTCTGTTTTTTGCCAATTCCTTCACAGCAGCTTGAACGTGCTCCAGTTCCATTGCCTCCTGATCATATGGTTGCTTCATGAAATTCCGCTGATACAGTGATTCTCCATCTTCTGATGCTTCCTGGATTGCTCAAAATACATCATTAAGTATGTAACTCGAGGCCTGAATTTGTTCTTTATTTTCCTCACCTGAAGAAATGCTGACCAAGTCATCCTTCTTGATTTTCTGACTCTAGTTCTTTTCACATTTTATTATATTTTGCTTTGTCTTCCTGAGCTGCCCTTTGAAATCCTCTGTTCAGCTCTTTAACTTCCTGATTTATTCTTTTTGCTTTGGCTTCTTTGCATTTTAGTGTAATATTCAGAGTTTCTTCTGACATCCATCTCTATCTTTTCTTCCTCCTCTCTCTTTGTAATGACCTTTTGCATTCCTCATGATTTTT